>NW_024609831.1:435000-477500 GCF_018296145.1 Oncorhynchus tshawytscha
TGTGTTTGAGCTTTAGCCGGTCTCTGACCCTCACTACTGCCCCCTGTAGGTGTCAGGGGAGATGGAGGCATGGAAGCAGGACCTCCAGAAGCAGGCCCAGGACATCACCACAGAGAAGCTAACGCTAGCACAACCGCGGCTAGTGGAAGCTAACCAAGAGAAGCTAGCATTAGCGCAACCGCGGCTAGTGGATGCTAATCCAGAAGGGCTAACGTTAGCGCAGCAGCGCATACACAGACACATGGAGCGACGGCTAGCCATGAACAACATGACCTATGAGGTCGTACAGCAGGGTCACGACCTTCAGCAATACATCACCGAAGTACTGTCCTCAGGTAAGACAGAGATAGAGATGGAGAGATGGAGAGAGGGAGAGAGAGAGAGAAAGAGAGGAAGGTACAGAAGGAGAGAGTGGGGAAAGAGATATTGAGAAAGACAGAGTGGGACAGGAGAGGGGGAGAGAGAAGACAGAGAGGGGGAGAGTAAGATAGACAGAGAGAGGGGGAGAGTCAGATAGACAGAGAGAGGGGGAGAGTCAGATAGACAGAGAGAGGGGGAGAGTAAGATAGACAGAGAGAGGGGGAGAGTAAGATAGACAGAGAGAGGGGGAGAGTAAGATAGACAGAGAGAGGGGGGAGAGTAAGATAGACAGAGAGAGGGGGAGAGTAAGATAGACAGAGAGAGGGGGAGAGTAAGATAGACAGAGAGAGGAGGGGGAGAGTAAGATAGACAGAGACAGAGAGGGGGAGAGTAAGATAGACAGAGAGAGAGAGTAAGGGGAGAGTAAGATAGACAGAGAGAGGGGGGGGAGAGTAAGATAGACAGAGAGAGGGGGAGAGTAAGATAGACAGAGAGGGGGAGAGAGAAGACAGAGAGAGGGGGAGAGTAAGATAGACAGAGAGGGGGGAGTAAGATAGACAGAGAGAGGGGGAGAGTAAGATAGACAGAGAGAGAGGGGGGAGTAAGATAGAGAGAGAGAGGGGGGAGAGAGAAGACAGAGAGAGGGGGAGAGTAAGATAGACAGAGAGGGGGAGAGTAAGATAGACAGAGAGGGGGGAGTAAGATAGACAGAGAGATGGGAGTAAGAGAGGGGGAGAGAGAAGACAGAGAGGGGGGAGTAAGATAGACAGAGGGGGGGAGTAAGATAGACAGAGAGAGGGGGAGTAAGATAGACAGAGAGGGGGGAGTAAGATAGACAGAGAGAGGGGGAGAGTAAGATAGACAGAGAGGGGAGAGTAAGAAGACAGAGAGAGGGGGAGAGTAAGATAGACAGAGAGAGGGGGAGAGTAAGATAGACAGAGAGAGGGGGAGAGTAAGATAGACAGAGAGAGGGGGAGAGTAAGATAGACAGAGAGAGGGAGAGAGAGTCAGATAGAGACAGAGAGAGTAAGGGGAGAGGGGTAAGATAGACAGAGAGAGGGGGGAGTAAGATAGACAGAGAGAGGGGGAGAGTAAGATAAACAGAGAGGGGGAGTAAGATAGACAGAGAGGGGGGAGAGTAAGATAGACAGAGAGAGGGGGGAGAGTAAGATAGACAGAGAGAGGGGGAGAGTAAGATAGACAGAGAGAGAGGGGAGTAAGATAGACAGAGAGGGGGAGAGTAAGATAGACAGAGAGGGGGAGAGTAAGATAGACAGAGAGGGAGGGGGAGAGAGAAGACAGAGAGAGTAAGATAGACAGAGAGAGGGGGAGAGTAAGATAGACAGAGAGAGAGAGGAGAGTCAGATAGACAGAGAGGGGGGGAGAGTAAGATAGACAGAGAGAGGGGGGAGTAAGATAGACAGAGAGAGGGGGGAGAGTAAGATAAACAGAGAGAGGGGGGAGTAAGATAGACAGAGAGGGGGAGAGTAAGATAGACAGAGAGAGGGGGAGAGTAAGATAGACAGAGAGAGGGGAGTAGAGATAGACAGAGAGAGGGGGAGAGAGTAAGATAGACAGAGAGAGGGGGAGAGTAAGATAGACAGAGAGGGGGAGAGTAAGATAGACAGAGAGAGGGGGAGAGTAAGATAGACAGAGAGGGGGGAGAGTAAGATAGACAGAGAGAGGGGGAGAGTAAGATAGACAGAGAGGGGGAGAGTAAGATAGACAGAGAGAGGGGGAGAGTAAGATAGACAGAGAGAGGGAGTAAGATAGACAGAGAGGGGGAGAGTAAGATAGACAGAGAGAGGGGGAGAGTAAGATAGACAGAGAGAGGGGGGGAGAGTAAGATAGACAGAGAGGGGGAGAGTAAGATAGACAGAGAGAGGGGGAGAGTAAGATAGACAGAGAGGGGGAGAGTAAGATAGACAGAGAGAGGGGGAGAGTAAGATAGACAGAGAGAGGGGAGTAAGATAGACAGAGAGGGGGAGAGTAAGATAGACAGAGAGAGGGGGGGTAAGATAGACAGAGAGAGGGGGAGAGTAAGATAGACAGAGAGAGGGGGAGAGTAAGATAGACAGAGAGAGGGGGAGAGTAAGATAGACAGAGAGAGGGGGAGAGTAAGATAGACAGAGAGAGGGGGAGAGTAAGATAGACAGAGAGAGGGGGAGAGTAAGATAGACAGAGAGAGGGGGAGAGTAAGATAGACAGAGAGAGGGGGAGAGTAAGATAGACAGAGAGAGGGGGGAGAGTAAGATAAACAGAGAGAGGGGGGGAGAGTAAGATAGACAGAGAGAGGGAGAGGAGAGGGGGAGAGATATTTTTATTGGTAATGCTTTTCAATGCATTGTGGGATCTAGGGTGTGTAAGCTTGAAAATAATGAATGGGAGTCACTCACCAAAAAAAACTGTGAGCCATCTAACAGCATTTTTCTGTTTAACCCTGACATATTTCACTGAGAAAATTAGTCATGTTTCAGTCTGTACCCTGTCTTCCCCTCTGGGCATTTAGCCAGTTAGCAAAGACGACGTATGACAACAGCTAATGTGATTGGTCAAAGTGCCCCTGTGTAGAGTGCAGTCAGACTGCAGAGTGATACGCCTCGCTCTGTTCATTCAGCCATTCCTCACCTATAACATACCTCCTCCTCCTTGACTTGAACAGACTGGTAGAGAGAGTGAGGTACTGTATAGTTGGAATGTTCGGGGCGAGGGAACGAGGGATTCATCGTATGAACAAGTATGAAGGAGAGGCTGAGAGAGAGATGGGAGGAATAAGAGAGAAAGGGAGACAAGTTTTGGGAGAGAGAGAGAAGAGGGGAGAGAGACATGGGAGGAATATGAGAGGGAGGGAGAGAGAAGAGGGGAGAGAGACATGGGAGGAATATGAGAGGGAGGGAGAGAGAAGAGGGGAGAGAGACATGGGAGGAATATGAGAGGGAGGGAGAGAGAAGAGGGGAGAGAGACATGGGAGGAATATGAGAGGGAGGGAGAGAGAAGAGGGGAGAGAGACATGGGAGGAATATGAGAGGGAGGGAGAGAGAAGAGGGGAGAGAGACATGGGAGGAATATGAGAGGGAGGGGAGGGAGAGAAGAAGGGGAGAGAGACATGGGAGGAATATGAGAGGGAGGGAGAGAGAAGAGGGGAGAGAGACATGGGAGGAATATGAGAGGGAGGGAGAGAGAAGAGGAGAGGGAGACATGGGAGGAATATGAGAGGGAGGGAGAGAGAAGAGAGGGAGGGAGAGAGAGGGAGAGAGGGAGAGAGACATGGGAGGAATATGAGAGGGAGGGAGAGAGAAGAGGGAGAGAGACATGGGAGGAATATGAGAGGGAGGGAGAGAGACATGGGAGGAATATGAGAGGGAGGGAGAGAGAAGAGGGGAGGGAGACATGGGAGGAATATGAGAGGGAGGGAGAGAGAAGAGGGGAGAGAGATTCAAATGAAGAAAAATATGGAAAGGCTGGAAGAAAGAGGAAGAGGGAACGATGGGTGAATGTGAGGAAGAGGAGTGAGATGGGGTGAATGTGAGGAAGAGGGAACGATGGGTGAATGTGAGGAAGAGGGAACGATGGGTGAATGTGAGGAAGAGGGAACGATGGGTGAATGTGAGGAAGAGGGAACGATGGGTGAATGTGAGGAAGAAGAGTGAGATGGGGTGAATGTGAGGAAGAGGAGTGAGATGGGGTGAATGTGAGGAAGAGGAACGATGGGTGAATGTGAGGAAGAGGAGTGAGATGGGGTGAATGTGAGGAAGAGGGAAAGATGGGTGAATGTGAGGAGTGAGATGGGGTGAATGTGAGGAAGAGGGAACGATGGGTGAATGTGAGGAAGAGGAGTGAGATGGGGTGAATGTGAGGAAGAGGGAGATGGGTGAATGATGGGTGAATGTGAGGAAGAGGAGTGAGATGGGGTGAATGTGAGGAAGAGGAGAGAGATGGGGTGAATGTGAGGAAGAGGAGAGAGATGGGGTGAATGTGAGGAAGAGGAGAGAGATGGGGTGAATGTGAGGAAGAGGAGAGAGATGGGGTGAATGTGAGGAAGAGGGAGAGATGGGTGAATGTGAGGAAGAGGAATGTGAGGAAGAGGAGTGAGAGATGGGTGAATGTGAGGAAGAGGAGTGAGATGGGGTGAATGTGAATGTGAGGAAGAGGGAGAGATGGGGTGAATGTGAGGAAGAGGAGAGAGATGGGGTGAATGTGAGGAAGAGGGAGAGATGGGGTGAATGTGAGGAAGAGGAGAGAGATGGGGTGAATGTGAGGAAGAGGAGAGAGATGGGGTGAATGTGAAGAAGAGGAGAGAGATGGGGTGAATGTGAGGAAGAGGAGAGAGATGGGGTGAATGTGAGGAAGAGGAGAGAGATGGGGTGAATGTAAGGAAGAGGAGAGAGATGGGGTGAATGTGAGGAAGAGGAGAGAGATGGGGTGAATGTGAAGGAAGAGGAGTGAGATGGGGTGAATGTGAGGAAGAGGAGAGAGAATGAAGAGGGTGAATGTGAATGTGAGGAAGAGGAGAGAGATGGGGTGAATGTGAAGAAGAGGAGTGAGATGGGGTGAATGTGAGGAAGAGGAGAGAGATGGGGTGAATGTGAGGAAGAGGAGAGAGATGGGGTGAATGTGAAGAAGAGGAGAGAGATGGGGTGAATGTGAGGAAGAGGAGAGAGATGAGGTGAATGTGAGGAAGAGGAGAGAGATGGGGTGAATGTAAGGAAGAGGAGAGAGATGGGGTGAATGTGAGGAAGAGGAGAGAGATGGGGTGAATGTGAGGAAGAGGAGAGAGATGGGGTGAATGTGAGGAAGAGGAGAGAGATGGGGTGAATGTGAAGAAGAGGAGAGAGAGATGGGGAAACATTCAGAGTGATTGGGTGAGGGGAGGGGGATTGGGGTTACCATGGAAACTGCTTTCTCAAGCGCACAGCTGGTCCCTATGGAAACGTACATATTGAATTTACCATGGAGACGACCGCTCACAGTCAGACTGTGAGGGGAATTCAGACCCGAACCATCCCAGGGTAACCACACACACACACACACAGATGGACACTCATACATATGCACTGATGCGCACGTGCACATAATACACACATGCACTTATACACTCACACGCACGCACACACACACACACACACACAATTCCTTGCATCCATCGTCTCTCCTCTACTGTTTCTCAAACCCCATTGGTGTAGAAAGTCAGAGGGGAGGAACCTTCTCCTGGAATACAGTTGACAAAGGATGTGAGGAGATAGGAGGCGAGGAGATTGGATATGAGGAATCACAGAAAGACTAATGAAGAGCCAGATTTCTATAGGAAGGTCTCTTCCTACGTGACATCATGGCTTAGCACCATCTAGTGGTGAACAGTATACACTCTGTATAATCATCAAACATACATACACATAGGGATGGGATATTTTTCACATAGATAAGTTTGTGTGTGTGTGTATGTGTATGTGTGTGTGTGTGTTCATGTGTGTGTGTGTGTGTGTGTGTGTGTGTGTGTGTGTGTGTGTGTGTGTATGTGTATGTGTATGTGCATGTGTGTATGTGTGTGTGTATGTGTGTATGTGTGTATGTGTGTGTGTGTGTGTGTTCCAGGTATTCAGCTGACTGCTGAGGGGGAGACTGATCTGTCCTCTCAGGTGGAGGGGCTCCATCAGATTCTACAGGACAAGCAGAAGGAGCTGCACCAGATAGTCGAACACACACACACACACCTGGAGCAGGGCTTGCAGCTACGCCACCTACAGAGTCAGGTGAACCAGGTAAACACACACACACACACCTGGAGCAGGGCTTGCAGCTACGCCACCTACAGAGTCAGGTCAACCAGGTAAACACACACACACACACCTGGAGCAAGGCTTGCAGCTACGCCACCTACAGAGTCAGGTCAACCAGGTAAACACACACACACACACACCTGGAGCAGGGCTTGCAGCTACGCCACCTACAGAGTCAGGTCAACCAGGTAAACACACACACACACACCTGGAGCAAGGCTTGCAGCTACGCCACCTACAGAGTCAGGTCAACCAGGTAAACACACACACACACACCTGGAGCAGAGGCTTGCAGCTACGCCACCTACAGAGTCAGGTCAACCAGGTAAACACACACACACACACACCTGGAGCAGGGCTTGCAGCTACGCCACCTACAGAGTCAGGTCAACCAGGTAAACACACACACACACACCTGGAGCAAGGCTTGCAGCTACGCCACCTACAGAGTCAGGTCAACCAGGTAAACACACACACACACACACACCTGGAGCAGGGCTTGCAGCTACGCCACCTACAGAGTCAGGTCAACCAGGTAAACACACACACACACCTGGAGCAGGGCTTGCAGCTACGCCACCTACAGAGTCAGGTCAACCAGGTAAACACCACACACACACACACACACACACCTGGAGCAGGGCTTGCAGCTACGCCACCTACAGAGTCAGGTCAACCAGGTAAACACACACACACACACACACACACCTGGAGCAGGGCTTGCAGCTACGCCACCTACAGAGTCAGGTCAACCAGGTAAACATACAGACACACACACACACACACACACACCTGGAGCAGGGCTTGCAGCTACGCCACCTACAGAGTCAGGTCAACCAGGTAAACACACACACACACACCTGGAGCAGGGCTTGCAGCTACGCCACCTACAGAGTCAGGTCAACCAGGTAAACACACACACACACGAGTAGCACGCAAACTCACACATCCACTTACGAACACACACACACACACGCACGTATATAATGTGTATATGTACTGTATATGACCCTGGCCTCATGTCCACTTCCAGGTTGAACCGTAACCACAAACAGGTACACACACAAACACACATGAACAGAAACCTGCACAGACACACACACACACACACACACACACACACACACACACACACACACATGTATATAACGTTTATATGTAATGTTTATCTATATGTGTGTGTGTGTGTTCCCAGGTGCTGGGCTGGATCAGTGAAGGAGAGGTGATGTTGTCTTCCTGTATGGTGAACTCCAGCTCTCTGTCCGAGGCTGAACAGCTACAGAGAGAACATGAGCGCCTCCAACAGGCCATAGAGGTAACTACACCCACTGCAAACCAGTCACTGTAATGCAAACAAACTCTATTGACATAAAGCAATGTTGTCAAATCAGTTTTTATAAGTGTTCCTCTCTCTCTTTTTAATCCCCCCCTCGCCCCCATTTGGTACCTTTCTACCCCCTCCCTTTCTCTCTCCCCTTTCCCCTCCCCTTCTCCTCCCCCCAGTCTCTGCTTCATGCTGACTCTCTCCAGAGGACCCACCAGGTGGCGCTGGCGCTGCAGCAGCGGGCAGAGCTGCTGGTGAGGGCGGGCCACTACGACCCAGAGGCAGTGAGGGCGTGTGCCCAGACGGTGGCGCTACACTGGCAGACCCTGATGCTGCGGATGGAGGACCGCCTCAAACTGGTCAACGCCTCCGCAGCCTTCTACCGGACCTCACAACAGGTGAGTCAGAGTCACTATCTCCTTATCAACCTCAACCCTAACCCTCGTGTCCACACCCACGTTCAACCCTAACCCTTGTGTCCACACCCACGTTCAACCCTAACCCTTGTGTCCAAACCCACACCCACGTTCAACCCTAACCCTCGTGTCCACACCCACGTTCAACCCTAACCCTTGTGTCCACACCCACGTTCAACCCTAACCCTCGTGTCCACACCCACGTTCAACCCTAACCCTTGTGTCCACACCCATGTTCAACCCTAACCCTCGTGTCCACACCCACGTTCAACCCTAACCCTTGTGTCCACACTCACGTTCAACCCTAACCCTTGCGTCCACACCCACGTTCAACCCTAACCCTTGTGTCCACACCCACGTTCAACCCTAACCCTCGTGTCCACACCCACGTTCAACCCTAACCCTCGTGTCCACACCCACGTTCAACCCTAACCACAAACCTAATCCCCACACCTCTTGTAGCCTCAGTCCAGGATTTAATAATCAGCTATAATAGCAGGATTTAATAGCCAACTGTAATTGCAGGATTTAATAACCAGCTGTAATAGCAGGCTATAATAACCAGCTGTAATAGCAGGCTATAATAACCAGCTGTAATAGCAGGCTATAATAATCAGCTGTAATAGCAGGCTATAATAACCAGCTGTAATAGCAGGCAAAAAATAAACAGTTATAATAGCAGGCTATAATAACCAGCTGTAATAGCAGGCTATAATAGCCGGCTGTAATAGCAGGCTATAATAACCAGCTGTAATAGCAGGCATTAATAACCAGTTGTAATAGCATAATTTAATAACCAGCTGAAATAGCAGGCTATAATAACCAGCTGTAATAGCAGAATTTAATAACTGTCTGTAATAGCAGGCTATAATAACCAGCTGTAATAGCAGGCTATAATAACCAGCTGTAATAGCAGGCTATATTAACCAGCTGTAATATCAGGATTTAATAACCAGCTGTAATAGCAGAATTTAATAACCAGCTGTAATAACATGCTATAATAACCAGCTGTAATAGCAGGCTATAATAACCAGCTGTAATATCAGGATTTAATAACCAGCTGTAATAGCAGAATTTAATAACCAGCTGTAATAGCAGGCTATAATAACCAGCTGTAATAGCAGGCTATAATACCCAGCTGTAATAGCAGGCTATATTAACCAGCTGTAATATCAGGATTTAATAACCAGCTGTAATAGCAGAATTTAATAACCAGCTGTAATAGCAGAATTTAATAACCAGCTGTAATAACAGGCTATAATAACCAGCTGTAATAGCAGGCTATAATAACCAGCTGTAATAGCAGGCTATAATACCCAGCTGTAATAGCAGGCTATATTAACCAGCTGTAATATCAGGATTTAATAGCCAGCTGTAACAGCAGGCTATAATAACCAGCTGTAATAGCAGAATTTAATAACCAGCTGTAATAACAGGCTATAATAATCAGCTGTAATAGCAGGCTATAATAACCAGCTGTAATATCAGGATTTAATAACCAGCTGTAATAACATGCTATAATAACCAGCTGTAATATCAGGATTTAATAACCAGCTGTAATAGCAGGCTATAATAATCAGCTGTAATAGCAGGCTATAATAACCAGCTGTAATATCAGAATTTAATAACCAGCTGTAATAACAGGCTATAATAATCAGCTGTAATAGCAGGCTATAATACCCAGCTATAATAGCAGGCTATATTAACCAGCTGTAATATCAGGATTTAATAATCAGCTGTAATAGCAGGCTATAATAACCAGCTGTAATATCAGGATTTAATAACCAGCTGTAATAGCAGAATTTAATAACCAGCTGTAATAGCAGGCTATAATACCCAGCTGTAATAACAGGCTATAATAACCAGCTGTAATAGCAGGCTATAATACCCAGCTGTAATATCAGGATTTAATAACCAGCTGTAATAACAGTGGCTGGAGATCCAGCACCATTCAATCGGACAGAGACATCATTGGAATTCAGAGGTTCAGCACCACATGGCACTGGACAGCAACCATGTGTATATACTCAGGCATACTGTATGTTTGTTTCCCCCCAGGTATGTGGTGTGTTGGAGAGCCTGGAACAGGAGTATCGTAGGGACGAAGACTGGTGTGGTGGCGGAGAGAGGCAGGGGAGCAGGGGCCAGCCGGAGCACCTCATTCCCCTCATCAACAAACACATGGAACAAAAAGAAGCCTTCCTCAAGGTACAGAGAGAGAGAGAGAGAGAGAGAGAGAGGACAGAAAGCGAGAGGAAAGAAAGACGAAGCGAGGACAGAAAGATGGATAGAGGACAGAAAGATGGAAAGAGGACAGAAAGATGGATAGAGGACAGAAAGATGGATAGAGGACAGAAAGATGGATAGATGACAGAAAGACGGATAGAGGACAGAAAGATGGATAGAGAACAGAAAGACGGATAGAGGACAGAAAGACGGATAGAGGACAGAAAGACGGATAGAGGACAGAAAGACAGATAGAGGACAGAAAGACGGATAGAGGACAGAAAGACAGATAGAGGACAGAAAGATGGATAGAGGACAGAAAGATGGATAGAGGACAGAAAGACAGATAGAGGACAGAAAGACGGATAGAGGACAGAGAGACAGATAGAGGACAGAAAGACGGATAGAGGACAGAAAGACAGATAGAGGACAGAAAGATGGATAGAGGACAGAAAGACAGATAGAGGACAGAAAGATGGATAGAGGACAGAAAGACAGATAGAGGACAGAAAGACGGATAGAGGACAGAAATACAGATAGAGGACAGAAAGACGGATAGAGGACAGAAAGATGGATAGAGGACAGAAAGACAGATAGAGGACAGAAAGACAGATAGAGGACAGAAGGATGGATAGAGGACAGAAAGATGGATAGAGGACAGAAAGACGGATAGAGGACAGAAAGACGGATAGAGGACAGAAAGACGGATGGATGATGGTAAAGACAGTTTTTAGCTACAGTCTCTGTTGGTATGTTTTAACCCCTTGTTTCCTGCAGGCATGCACCCTGGCCAGACGCAACGCAGAGGTCTTCCTCAAGTACATCCACCGCAACAGCGTTACTATGGCAACCATCTCCGGGCACAGTGCAGGCGCAGAGGTCACTGGTCACTCCCGTGTGCCTGAGCAGCAGGTCAAAGGTGAGCCAACACACAGTTACATTACACATGAACACATACACACACACACACACACACACACACACACACACACACACACACACACACACACACACACACACACACACACACACACACTCACAGAGAGAGAGAGACAGAAGAGCTCCGTATGCATGATGATGATATTTCTGCCACTGTTTATACCTGGCAGTGTAAATGTGTGTTCCTCTTATAGGTATCCTCAGTGAGCTCCTGCAGAGGGAGAACAGGGTTCTACATCTCTGGGCTCTGAAGAAGCGTCGTCTGGACCAGTGTAAATGTGTGTGTGTGTTCCTCTTGTAGGTATCCTCAGTGAGCTCCTGCAGAGGGAGAACAGGGTTCTACATTTCTGGACTCTGAAGAAGCGTCGTCTGGACCAGTGTCAACAGTACCTGCTGTTCCAGAGCCACACCCAACAGGTGAGTTTGCCACACCTTTAGATGAGTCCACACCCAGTTTGGGAAACCTGAGTTTGAGATGTAGAATTATAACAGAGCCATGTTGGCCCCCAGACAATTACATTACCCTGAAAATGGTTTGTCCTCCTCTCTCTCTCTGTCTCTGTCTCTGCCTCTCTGTCCCTGTCTCTCTCTCTCTCTCTCTCTCTCTCTCTCTCTCTCTCTCTCTCTCTCTCTGTCTCTCTCTTCCTCTTCTTCTCTCTCTCTCTCTCTCTCTCTCTCTCTCTCTCTCTCTCTCTCTCTCTCTCTCTCTCTCTCTGTCTCTCTCTCTCTCTGTCTCTCTCTCTCTCTCTCTCTCTCTCTCTCTCTCTCTCTCTCTCTCTCTCTCTCTCTCTCTCTCTCTCTCTCTCTCTCTCTCTCTCTCTCTCTCTCTCTCTCTCTCTAGGCGTTGGATTGGCTGCAACAGAGTGGTGAGCACTACCTGTCCACTCACACATCGCCAGGGGCAACAAGTGCAGAGACCCAGGACCTGCTGGCTCAACACAGGGAATTCTGCATCTCGGCTAAGGTGAACACACACACACACATACCCACTCACATTCACAAATGCTTACTCACACACTACAAAGGTGATGTGTATATCAGAACAGTTCCCACAATTCATTTCTCCCCTCTACCTCCTCCCAGCACACTCAGGAGAAGGTGCACCTGCTGATTCAGCTGGCTGAGAGCATGCTGGGTAAGGGCCACTCCCACAGGGTGGAGCTACGGAGGTGCGTGTCGATGGTGGACAAGCGCTACCGAGAGTTCTCCATGCGCATGGGCCAGTACCGGAACACACTGGAGACTGCACTGGGAGGCTGCACTCAGGTGTGTGTTCGGCTGGTGGGTGTATGTGTGTGTGTGTCTCAGATTCCAGGTCAATCAGAGATAGATTGATTGCCCATGTCCATGCTTACGCATGGGCTTTTTGCCCATGTCTGTTTCCTTCATGTCAATGAAGCTCTCTGAGTGGTATTGAATTGTCTCTGTGTACGGTGTCCCCTGTAGGACAATAAGGACCTGGAGCTGGAGCTCATCCCCAACAGCCTATCTGACTCTGACCCCGAAGTGAACCTGAACGACCCTAACCACGAGGTCAGCGACGAGAAGAGGAGGACGGCCAGGAAGAAAGAGTGAGTCCAACAGAGAAAGAGAGAGAATGAGAGAGAGGGGGAAATGGAGAGAGGGTATGTGTGTGTGTGTGTGTGTGTGTGTGTGTGTGTGTGTGTGTGTGTGTGTGTGTGTGTGTGTGGGTGTGGGGGGGTGTGTGTGTGTGTGTGTGTGTGTGGGTGTGTGTGTGTGTGTGTGAGAGAGAGAGAGAGAAGAGGGAGAGACAGAGAGATTGTGGGATAATTGTATTTATTGAAAAAGTAGCCAGTTTCTTGGTACTCCTACAGGTATATCATGTCAGAGCTTCTCCAGACAGAGAGGGTGTATGTGAAGGATCTGCAGGAGTGTATTGATACCTACCTGTGGGAGATGACCAGTGGCTCTGAAGAGATCCCCACCAGGATCGCCAACAAGGATGACGTTGTCTTTGGGAACATCCAGGACATTTATGAGTTCCATAACAGGTGTGTATATCACAGTCTGTATAGCACAAGCTGTGTTTAATGTATGGTGTTTAGCACATATCATTAAATAGAACACAAATGGAATTTATCCCGAGCCAATATGGCCGCCATTATCCCATTCTAGAGTTCTGCAGGTCTATGACATCTATGACATTATACTGTATGTCTCTATGGTATAGCACAGAGGTATTAAAATATTACCTTACCAGGTCCGGACTCCTGCTGCTTTTCTGTTCTACCTGATAATTAATTGCACCCTCATGGTGTCTCAGGTCTGAATCAGTCACTGCTTAGAGGGGAACAATTAAAAAAGCTATGGAACTGGCTCCAAGGTCCATGTTTGAGTTTGAGGGGAGTAGGCACAGCATAACAGATGTGTGTATAGTGTATAATGATGGTCTGTGTTTTGTTGCAGTATTTTCCTGAAGGAGCTGGAGAACTACGAACAGCTACCTGAGGATGTGGGTCACTGCTTCGTCACCTGGGTAACCACCAAGACATTATATCTGATAGAGAGAGAGAGAGAGAGAGAGAGAGAGAGAGAGAGGACACATTGGAAAGAATTAACAAAAAAACAGAGCAAACTAGAATGCTATTTGGCCCTGAACAGAGAGTACACATTGGCCGAATACCTGACCACTGTGACTGACCCAAACATAAGGAAAGCTATGACTATGTACAGACTCAGTGAGCATAGCCTTGCTATTGAGAAAGGCCGCCGTAGGCAGACCTGGCTCTCAAGAGAAGACAGGCTATGTGCTCACTGCCTACAAAATGAGGTGGAAACTGAGCTGTACTTCCTAACCTGCTGCCCAACGTATGACCATATTAGAGACACATATTTCCCTCAGATTACACAGATCCACAAAGAATTCGAAAACAAACCCAATTTTGATAAACTCCCATATCTACTGGGTGAAATTCCACAGTGTGACATCACAGCAGCAAGATGTGTGACCTGTTGCCACAAGAAAAGGGCAACCAGTGAAGAACAAACACTATTGTAAATACAACTCATATTTATGCTTATTTATTTTCCCTTGTGTACTTTAACCATTTGTACATTGTTACAATACTGTATATATATATATATATATATATATATATATATATATATATATATATATATATATATATATATATATACATAATATGACATTTGTAATGTCTTTATTGTTTTGAAACTTCTGTATGTGTAATGTTTACTGTTAATTTTTATTGTCTATTTCACTTTTGTATATTATCTACCTCACTTGCTTTGGCAATGTTAACATATGTTTCCCATGCCAATAAAGCCCCTTGAATTGAATTGAGAGAGAGAGAGAGAGAGAGAGAGAGAGAGAGAGAGAGAGAGAGAGAGAGAGAGAGAGAGAGTGTGTGTTCCAATGAATCACAGTACTGCTGGAGTGTTGTCTGAACCTCACCTTCTCTCTCTCTCTCTCTCTCTCTCTCTCTCTCTCTCTCTCTCTCTCTCTCTCTCTCTCTCTCTCTCTCTCTCTCTCTCTCTCTCTCTCTCTCTCTCTCTCTCTCTCTCTCTCTCTCTCTCTCTCTCTCTCTCTCTCTCTCTCTCTCTCTCTCTCTCTCTCTCTCTCTCTCTCTCTCTTTCTCTCTCTCAGGCAGATAAGTTCCACATGTATGTGACGTATTGTAGAAATAAACCAGATTCCAGCCTTCTGATCCAGCAACATGGGGCAGGCTTCTTTCAGGTGACACACTCCATTTCCCTTTTTCTCTCTCTCTTTCTCTGTCTCTCTCTCTTTCTCTCACTCTTTTTTCCACATCTCAGCATAATTTTCCATATCTGTCTGTAGATGGCAATCACTGTTCAGTGTAGCGTCTCTGCAGCCCTGATTTTACGCTGTGTGTGTGTATGTGTGTAGGAGGTCCAGAGGAGACATGGTCTTGCTAACTCCATCTCCTCAGCGCTCATCAAGCCGGTTCAGCGCATCACCAAGTACCAGCTCCTTCTCAAGGTACAGAACATGAGAAATACTGATGTGTGTTGGTTTAACAAGACACTATTCTTAAGCTCTCTGTCTCTCTGTCTTGCTGTCTCTCTGTCTCGCTGTCTCTCTGTCTCGCTGTCTCACTGTCTCGTTGTCTCTCTGTCTGTCTGTTTGTCTGTCTCGGTGTCTCCCTCCCTCCCTCCCTGTCTGTCTGTGTGTGTGTGTGTGTGTGTGTGAGTGTGAGTGTGTTTGTGTGTGTGTGTGTGTGTGTGTCCAGGAGTTGTTGGCGTGTTGTGAGGAGGGAAAAGGCGAGATCAAGGAGGGTCTGGATGTCATGCTGAGTGTTCCAAAGCGAGCCAACGATGCCATGCATGTTAGCATGCTAGAGGGTGAGCTGATGTCACATCCTGCTGTATGATGTCACTTATTGTTCTATGATGTCGCTTCCTGCTGTATGATGTCACTTTCTACTGTATGATGTCACATCCTGCTGTATGATGTAACATCCTGCTGTAAGATGTGACATGACTTCCTGCTGTATTCCTATCCCAGGTCTGGAGGAGGGCTTGGAGGTGCAGGGAGAGCTGCTCCTGCAGGATACCTTCCAGGTGTGGGATCCTAAATCCCTTATCAGGAAAGGCCGGGAACGCCACCTGTTCCTGTTCGAGCTCTCGCTGGTCTTCAGTAAAGAGATAAAGGACTCCTCCGGACGTATCAAGTACCTCTACAAGAGCAGGCTGAGGGTACTATACTATACTATACTATACCATACCATATCATACTATACCATATCATACTATACCATACTATGCTATACTATACTATACTATACTATACTATACTATACTATACTATACTGTACTATACTATACTATACCATATCATACTATACCATATCATACTATACCATATCATACTATACCATATCATACTATACTATACTGTACTATACTGTACTATAGCATACTATACCATATCATACTATACCATATCATACTATACCATACTATACTATACTATACTATGCTATACTATACTATACTGTACTATACTATACTGTACTATAGCATACTATACCATATCATACTATACCATATCATACTATACCATACTATACTATACTATACTATACCATATCATACTATACCATATCATACTATACCATATCATACTATACCATACTATACTATACTATACTATACTATACTGTACTATACTGTACTATAGCATACTATACCATATCATACTATACCATATCATACTATACTATACCATATCATACTATACCATACTATACTATACCATACCATATCATACTATACCATATCATACTATACCATACTATGCTATACTATACTATACTATACTGTACTATACTGTACTATAGCATACTATACCATATCATACTATACCATATCATACTATACCATACTATACTATACTATATCATACCATACCATACTATAATATACTATACAAATATCATACCATACTATACTAATACCATACTATACCATACCATAAAATACCATGCCATACCATACAATACTAAACTAATACCATACTATACTGCACTATACTGCATCGTACCATACTATACCATACTGTAACATACTGTAACATACTGCACCATACCATACTGTACTCCCATCTAAACTATACACATAGTAAAACACCTATACAATATTACTCTAACACACCAAGTACCTCTACAAGAGCAGGCTGAGGGTACTGTACTATACCATTCTATACTATACCATACCATACTATACAATACTATGCCATACAATACCATATTATACCATACCATATTATACCATACCATACTATACCTTTCTATACTATACCATACCATACTATACTATTCTATACCATACCATACTATACAATACTATACTATAGCATGCTATACCATACTATACCATACTATACTATGCCATGCTATACCATACTATACCATACCATACCATGCTATACCATACCATACTATACTATACCATACCATACCATGCTATACCATACTATACCATACCATACTATACCATACCATACTATACTATACCATACCATACCATGCTATACCATACTATACCATACCATGCTATACCATACTACACCATACCATGCTATACCATACTATACCATACCATACCATACCATACTATACCATACTATACCATACCATATTATACCATACTATACCATACCATACTATACCATACCATACTATACCATACCATACCATACCATACCATACCATACCATACCATACCATACCATGCTATACTATACTATACTATACTATACCATACCATACCATACTATACCATACCATGCCATGCTATACCATACTATACAATACTATACCATACCATACCATACTATACAATACTATACCATACCATGCTATACCATACTATACAATACTATACCATACCATGCTATACCATACTATACAATACTATACCATAAACATAGTAATACACATATAAATATTACTCTACCACACCAGGTACCTCTGCAATAGCAGCCTGAGGGTATGGCTACAACACATATATACTTTCATGCATTCTACATCCCATATACCCCACCTCGTTTCCCAAAGGAAACATTAACTGCCTTGTGTCCTCTTCCAGACGTCAGAGTTGGGGGTGACAGAGCATATTGAGGGGGACCCCTGTAAGTTTGCTCTGTGGGTGGGCCGTACCCCCACCTCGGACAACAAGACCGTCCTCAAGGTAACAGCCAAATATATTCTCAAGTGCACTCTCCTACTGCCTGTCATCTCTGGTGAACCTTTTCATGTGCACTCTCCAACTGCATCTCAGTGCTAGAGGCATCACTACAGACTCGGGTTTGATTCCAGGCTGTATCACAACCGGCCGTGATTGGGAGGCCCATAGGGTGGCGCACAATTGGCCCTGCGAAGCCCGGGTTAGGGTTTGGCCGGGGTAGGCTGTCATTGTAGATAATACGTTGTTCTTAACTGACTTGCCTAGTTAAATAAAGGTTCAATAAACAATTTAAAAATCATGTGCACTCTGAACCTTTTCACGTGCACTCTCCTCTGATGTGGCTTCTGTTGTGCTTTCCTATATTTACTTTACTATCTGTTTGTATCGTTTTATCACTATCTCCTGCCCTCCCCCTTCTCTCGCTCCCTCTCTAACTCCCCTCCCGTTCTCTATCTCTCTCTCTATCACCCTCCCTCCCTCCTTCTCTCTCTCTCTCCCCCTCCCTCCCTCCCTCCCTCCCTCCCTCCCTCCCTCCCTCCCCCTCTCTCCCTCCCTCTCCTCTCTCTCTCTCTCTCTCTCTCCCCTCCCGCTCTCCCTCCCTCCCCTCCCTCCCTCCCTCCCTCCCTCCCTCCCTCCCTCCCCTCTCTCTCTCTCTCTCCCTCCCCCTCCCGCCCTCCCTCCCTCCCTCCTCTCCCTCTCTCTCCCTCCCTCCCTCCCTCCCTCCCTCCCTCCCTCCCTCCCTCCCTCCCTCCCTCCCTCCCCAGGCCTCATCTCTGGAGCTGAAGCAGGAGTGGGTACGTAGCGTGCGTCAGGTGATCCAGGAGAGACGTGGCCATCTGAGAGGAGCGCTGAGGGAGCCCATCCCCCTCCCCAAGACCCCCGCCCCCACCCTGGTCCGCACGCGCAGCATCAACAGGAGGTTTGTACATACATGCACACACACAGCCCACTTCCTCTCTTGTCTCTTGTACTGCTAAGGTGGTTGTACAGTTTGTATTACTTGCAAGACAGAGAAGTGGGTTTGAGTGTTTTTAGTATAGAATTAGGAATTAGAATACTAGAATGGTCATGAACCTTCTTATGTTGGGATAAATGTCAGACATTTTGGTCAGGGAGTTGGTCAAACATGGTTTGCCAGTGTTGTGATAAGATATTGTGTTAAATAATACATTTGAAGAATTTATCTACACTGTTTGTTAGCTAGCTAGATAGCCAGCCAGTTTTAGAGGAATGATTCCATGAATGTTTCAAATTAAATGCTAATATGCCAACATTCCATTCAAACAATGCAGTCAATCCACAGCCACACTGGCTGCATCAGTTGATGATTCAGTTGATGATATTTACAAGTGTAAATACAACAAGTTCTGATATTGTATCATATAACAGCACTCTCAGCTTTCCAGGAAAGGAAACATTTAGACATTTATGGTCTGTTTACATATATTTTATTTATTTATAATTATATAACAATATTTTAGGTTGACAATAATTCTGTTACACAATTTGTGATATATCACATGCCTTACTTTTATTTTCCTCCATCAGTAAAATCAGGATTATGTCTCTACTGCCATTCATTCACATTAGACTGGGTTGGATTTTCCCTGTCCAATATGGCTGCCATTCATTCACATTAGACTGGGTGGGATTTCTCCCTGTCCAATATGGCTGCCATTCATTCACATTAGACTGGGTGGGATTTCTCCCTGTCCAATATGGCTGCCATTCATTCACATTAGACTGGGTTGGATTTCTCCCTGTCCAATATGGCTGCCATTCATTCACATTAGACTGGGTGGGATTTCTCCCTGTCCAATATGGCTGCCATTCATTCACATTAGACTGGGTTGGATTTCTCCTGTCCAATATGGCTGCCATTCATTCACATTAGACTGGGTGGGATTTCTCCCTGTCCAATATGGCTGCCATTCATTCACATTAGACTGGGTGGGGTCCAATATGGCTGCCATTCATTCACATTAGACTGGGTTGGATTTCTCTCTGTCCAATATGGCTGCCATTCATTCACATTAGACTGGGTGGGATTTCTCCCTGTCCAATATGGCTGCCATTCATTCACATTAGACTGGGTGGGATTTCTCCCTGTCCAATATGGCTGCCATTCATTCACATTAGACTGGGTGGGATTTCTCTCTGTCCAATATGGCTGCCATTCATTCACATTAGACTGGGTGGGATTTCTCCCTGTCCAATATGGCTGCCATTTTCACCCCATTCTGGAACTTTGATAGGATCTCTGTAGTTTTTATTATGTAAGTTTCATCAGGTTGTGCGGTACGTATCATGATATTTTTGATGTGTACACGTCACCCCCCCAGAGACACCAATGAGGATGCAGACAGCCTGGGAGATGCCAGCAGCCAGCCGGACACCGTCTCCATTGCCTCCCGCACCTCTCAGAACACAGCAGACAGCGACAAGGTAGAGACAGACTACACTACCCAGCAGCCACCACTGTTTACACAAAAAGTACCCAAGAGTGATCTGTTCTAAGTGTGTATATATACTCATACAGAGACTCTGAGAGCTTCTAAGAGTGTATGAGTTTTTATTGACGTTCTATGAGTGTAGGGACTTCCTTTGCTAATGGAACATAACCACTGCCAAGTCTGGGGCAGGGTTGTTTCTGACGCATACAGTCCACATTCAAACTTCCCAAAAGCCAAACGGCAAAAACATTCAATGAGATCCAGGGATATGGTGCAACAAAATAGATGATTGATTTTTCTTATATCTAACTAAAGTGATTCTCTAATCAACTTAAGGCATAGATTATTTGACATGAAAATGCATATTATGTTCTGTTTGTATGTCTGGTCAAAACTCTAAACTGTCTAGCTAGGACTCCCTCCACCCCCGAAGGCCCAACTATCCTGTCTTTATCCTACCACTAACACACTTACCACAGTACAATGAATGGGCAAGAGGGGGGGGCAGAAACTAAGGTACACTAATAACAAAGGAATATACCTCAACCAGGTAAATATAAATCATAAAGGTACGTACCTAATAATTCATCACATACATTCATATTTCATATAGAAAAAATACACACAGCTACATGGAGCTCTGTATGTTCTGTCTTTTATCCAACTATGTCTAAATCGGCTCTAACATACCGGCCCCTAATTGTTAACTGCACTGACACACGCCTCAACCACACGCCCCATTAGCCAGGAGTTCCTTGGAGCTGTGTCATCCACGATGGAAACAAGGTCACCAGGACTGAAGTTTCTCTTAGTTTTCTTCCACTTGTTCCACTCCTGCATAAGTGGAAGATACTCCCTTATCCAGCTCTTCCAGAAGAGGTCAGTGATATATTGTACTTGCTTCCATCTCCTTGGTGAGTATAGGTCTCCTCTCTGGAATAGTCCTGGTGGCAGGACTGGCTTTGTTTTCAGATAAAGTGGATGGTTCGGAGTCTGGGATTTTAGATCGTTAGGGTCATTTGTTACAGTTGTGATTGGTCTGTCGTTCATGATCGCCTCAACTTCACACAAGGCTGTCTGCAAAGCCTCATCATCCAGTACTTGCTCTTTAAGGACTAAATAGAGGATATTTTTCAACCTCTCCCATACCCCCCATGGTGGGCTCCAGAGGGAGGGTTGAATGACCAATTCACTCCTTCCTTCAGTAATGCATTTTGAATCTTGTTGTGAACCAGCTCTTTCAACGCTTCTCCTAGCTCTCTGTGTGTTCCAACAAAGTTGGTGCCATTGTCTGTTCTGTGCAGGGCATTGATGCAGGAATCCGTATCCAGGTAACTAGCAAATTCTAAGTGGACAACTCAACTCACAAGGCAAGTAAAGATCCCACCATACAGCTTCACATGAACGCGGCCTCGCTTCACCTCTATGGGGCCGAAGTAATCTAGGTCCACATGGGTGAAAGCCGGCAAATCAGGTGACACCCGATCTTGTGGAAGGTCGGCCATCTTCTGTTCTCCAGCTCTAGGTTGTACCCGCCTGCAGAAGACACAGCTCTTAGGATCTTCCATGCTAAGGACTTGGCACATGGCATCTAATATCGCTGGCGAAGACTGGAAAGCATGTGTCCTCTCCCAGAGTGGCCAACCTGCTCATGGACGTGGAGTAAGATCAGTCTGAAGATGTGGAAGTCTTTGGGCAGGATCATAGGATTCTTTAGTTCTATAGGCATAGCAGCTTTGCTTAACCTTCCTCCCACTCTCAGAATGCCATTGTCAACAATTGGATAAAGCTTACAGATTGAGCCGCTTCCCTTGGCACACTGTCTTCCTTTCACAATGAGTGCGATTTGTTTAACCTCTTGATGCTACCCATCCCGGATCCGGGATCGTGACTACGGCTCAAGCTCATTAGCATAACGCAAAATGTGAAAAAATATTCTTAGACATATTTAACCTCCACACCTACACAAGTCCAATAGCTCAAATGAAAGATAAACACCTTGTTCATCTACCCAGCAAGTCAGATTTCTAAAATGTTTTACGGCGAAAACATAGCACACATTTATATTAGACCACCACCGAAACAAAATGCAAGCGGCGGCCATTTTGTCCCAGAAAATATAAAATTTAAAAGTAGGATTAAAAAATAAATAATTCACTAACCTTTTGAAAATCTTCATCAGATGACAGTAATATTACATGTTACACAGTACACAATAATATGCCATTAATATCCATAAATCTCTGTTTACAATGACGACATTTCAAAAATGCTACTCAAAATGTCCGGAGAAATTATGATAGCTCGGACAGATAACGTCAGATAACAAGCAATAAACATGACTAAATATACATGTTCTACATATAGTTACAAAGATACACTTCTTCTTAATACAACCGCTGTGTTACATTTATTTTTAACGTTACAGAATTCGTTCACTGTCTATGCTATGAGTCTCAGATATTAGCAGTGTCTCCTCTACGTTTGGAGTCCACAGAAACCCAAAATAACCACATAAATATTCCCTTACCTTTGATGTTCTTCGATCAGAAGACGTGAAGGAGTCTACCCAATACATCGTTTGGTTTCAAGTTGTGCGTCTTTGTATTAGCATATGCTAACAGCTTCAGCTGAAATGCACCCAAAATAACTTCTGCTCCTTCTGGTCCCGCACTCTTGCGCAATCAAACTTCAAAATTACATATTATATGTTGACTAAACTGGTCAAACTAAGTGCAGAATCGAGCAAAATGATGTTTTTATCATGTAAAACAATGATCATCGCGAACAAACGAACCGGCTTCAACTGGTGTCTATTGGAAAAGAACGTTCCCCAAATCGGCCGCGCGCAATAGAGTGCATGTATGTGAGAGTGAACCGGGCATTTTCGCCCATCGCGCTGAACAAATACATACTGTTCCCAGATCGGTAGCTGCCTGGGAAGGGTGGGGGCGATGCCAAAGTTGACCCAACTTTTCTCTTGACAAGAGAGAGTTTGGGAGAAAGGCTTGAGAGTTCTGCTTTACATACAGACATAATTTAAACGGTTTTAGAAACTTTAGAGTGTTTTCTATTCAATAATTATTATTATATGCATATATTAGCAATTTTGGAAAAAAATATTTTCAACTATGGGCACGCACTTCCTCCAACGGGGGCAGTATTGAGCCATAAGCTTAAAGTGCTGTCTTTGCTCAAATCGAATGATTACCCTTTCTTCTTCATCTAGGTCATCCACAGAGAGACTTTCTTTTCCAAACGTTAGTTTGAAAATGTCAATTTGTTCCTTCAATGAGTTTGTTAAACTCTGATCTGATTCTGGATCCGTTTTTGTGAGAACTTTCCTTTTCTGGCTTAACTGTAGAACTCTCTTCAGTTTCAGTTGCTTTCTTCAAGCTGTTCCATGTTGTATAGTACTCAATCAGTTTGCTGGTCTGACTATTTTCTTCCACACTTGTACTGTTTACGATGACGTCTTTTCTCACCTCTGGATCATCCGGAGGGATGGAGCCAAGCTCCTCGGGGACTTTCGGCATGTGTGTTTCTGCTTTCTCCAGGTATTCTGGTCCTTTGAGCCATCTCTTTGAGTTCAGGAAAGTTTCAACATGTAACCCTCTTGAGGCATCGTCGGCTGGGTTGGGTTTGGAGATCAAATACCTCCACTATTTTGCTTTCGATATGTCACGGATCACAGCAACCCTATTAGTCACAAAGGTATGGAATCTCTTGGTATCGTTGCGGATGTATTTTAGCACGGACTGGCTTTCTGTCCAGGAAGTTTCTGTCCAGGAAGTTGACTCCTAGAGTTCAATCTGGAGCTCCAACCTTAACATCCTGTCCACTCGCACCGCCAATGTTGCTACAGCAACTTCCAGTCTGGGGATCGTCATCTGCTTGAGTGGATACGCTCTTGATTTCCCCAGCATGAATGCAATGTGGACCTTTTCCATACCGTTTGTGAACCTAAGGTAACTTGCCGTGCCATAACCTTCTTCACTTGCATCACCGAAGTGATGCAGCTGTTCTCAGGCATCATGACCCAGTCAATCTGGAATCTGGACAGCTGGTCCACCTCTGAGAGCCATCTCCTCCATGAAATAAAGTGTTCTTCGGGGATGACTTCGTCCCATCCACACTTTAAAACTCTTGAAGAATCTGCTTTGCCTTTAAGATAAATGGGGCGAGGAAACGTAATGGATGGTAAACAGAGCTGATGGTTGAGAGATACCTCTTCTCGTAAGGGGTCTGTTCTCGACGATGACTCGGAAGGTAAATGCATCACTTTCAATGTTCCATTGGATTCCAAGTGCTTTTTCAACAGGCAGCTTCTCTCTGTACAGGTCCAGATCTTTTATCTGCTTGGCTTCGTGTTCCTCACGGCTGTTGCTGACCAACTTGGTCAACTGGAACCTACCCTGACCGCACACATCTCTGAGTTTTTTTTTGTGAGAGCTATGGCTTATTCTTCTGTGGCCACTAGATTTAAGGCAGTCATCAACATAGAAGTTGGACTTGATCTTTTCATTCACCTCTTTATTGTACTTCTCACAGTTGTCTTCTGCTGTCTTTCGCAGTGCAATTTGGAGAGGATATAACACCGAAGAGATGTCTTTCTGTACTTCTCCAATCTTTTGTTAGTGTCACCATCTGGCCACCATAGGAATTGCAGGAAGTGAGCGATTCTTCTCCCCTCCTCTGAGGCAGTGCAGTACAGAGAGCCAAAACAGGACCAGAGGGGTGTCTCCCCAAAACAATAGACCAGTCTCATGACCTCATCCCTGTAGCAGTAGCTGTGTGTGTTGTGTGTGTGCGCATATGTGCGCACGCGTGTGTGTGTACATGTGTTATGAGGGTGAGAGAGAGGGTGTTTCCCTCACACAGTTTTTAAAGTCATTCTGAATCTTTTGGGGAACAGTTCACCAGTGATATCTTGGTATGTATACATTTCTACACATCTTGAATGTTTCATTTAGATTGTGTGTTTAGTATTAATATACATATATATTATTATACACTTTATTATGACCATGTTGTTATGATATGGCCATTTAGCAAACGCTCTTAGCCAGATGACTGACGGAACCGTCAACACAGATAGTAAGACATTCAGTATGTCGTCAATGCAGGAATCAAACCCACAACCTTGCTGTTGCAGCACCATGCCTCTAGACTGACCCACTGAGACATTGGGAGCAGGTGTTTTACCATCTGATGTATTAGTTTGTATGTAGCCTATGTAAGTGTGTGTGTGTATATGGTCACAACCAAACTGTTCAGAGCTGAGTGTATTTTCACCATCAGTACTACTCTACTGGGAGTTCTTTACCCGGTCTGTACTGTTCACTTTCACCATATCTGTCTCTGGTGCTCTCTCTCTTTCCCTCCCTCAGTCTCTCTCTTTCCTCCCATTCTCTCTCTCTCTCTCTCTCTCTCTCTCTCTCTCTCTCTCTCTCTCTCTATGTCTCTCTCTCTGTTGGGAAAGCTGTGTCCGTATGGCAGGATTCCCAAAACATCTGTGAATGATTTGGATGGGGAACACCCCAACAGTCCCCATGGAGTGTGTGTGTGTGTGTGTGTGTGTGTGTGTGTGTGTGTGTGTGTGTGTGTGTGTGTGTGTGTGTGTGTGTGTCGATCGATAACAGATAGCTCCTGGAAGGACAGCCGTGATTTACATATTCACATATTTATCCAATCAGCATGTTTCTCTCATAGGAACACTAAAGGAGGACTAGATATCATACCTCCTTCGTTCTCTATCTCCGTCACTCTCCTTTCTTCCCTCCATACCTACCTCTGTTCCTCTCTGCACTCACCTCTTCTCCCTCGCTTCTTTTCTCCTGCCTTTATTCCCTCCTTTCCTTTCTCCCCTCCTCTCTATCACTGTCTTTCCCCTCCTCTCTCTCACTGTCTCTCCCCTCCTCTCTCACTGTCTCTCCCCTCCTCTCTCTCACTGTCTTTCCCCTCCTCTCTCTCACTGTCTCTCCCCTCATCTCTCACTGTCTCTCCCCTCATCTCTCACTGTCTCTCCCCTCATCTCTCACTGTCTCTCCCCTCCTCTCACTCTCTCCCTCCTCTCTCTCACTGTCTCTCCCCTCCTCTCTCTCACTCTTTCCCCTCCTCTCTCTCACTGTCTTTCCCCTCCTCTCTCTCACTGTCTCTCTCCTCCTCTCTCTCACTGTCTCTCCCATCCTCCCTGTTTCTCCCCTCCTCTCTCTCTTATACCCTATCCTGTCTCCCCCCTTTCTCTCTCTCTTTCTCTCTTTCCCTGTCTCTCCCCTCTCTCTCTCTCTCTCTCTCTCTCTCTCTCTCTCTCTTTCACTGTCTCCACCACTCTCTTATACCCTCTCCATCTCTCCCCTCTTCTCTTTCTCATACCCTATCCTGTCTCTCCCCTCCTCCCTCTCTCTCTCTCTCTCTCTCTCTCTCTCTCTCTCTCTCTTTCTCTCTCCCTGTCTCTCCCCTCCTCTCTCTCTCTCTCTCCCTTGTTGTGAGTGTTTTCCTTCTTCTGTCTGTACCATAAGGATCAGGTCATGCTCTAGTCAGGTGTTTCAAAACACCTAGGGCTGGAATCACTCACTGGAGACCCAGTGTTTCAGGGCTATTGAACCCTATTCAATCAAACTGGCAACCCAGAGTTTCAGGGTTATTGAACCCTATTCAATCAGAACTGGCAACCCGAGGTTTAAGGGTTATTGACACTATTCAATCAAAACTGGCAACCCAGAGTTTCAGGGCTATTGAACCAATTCAATCAGAACTGGTTTATGGGGGTAAGACAAGTGGGGTCAAGAGAGGTCATTTGGGAGGATTTACGTGTGAGACTATGTGGTATAGTGTGCCTGACGGTGCTCTGCCCTGCCCTGCATACCAGTGTCAACGTTAAGACCACAACTTCTACATCCCTCAGTCTTTCCTGTCATTCATAGACTGTTATTTATACTCTATACTTTCACTTCTCTCTCGAAGCTTTAGCTCATACTTTGAAATTACCACATTTTACACAATGTTTTCTTTCTTTATTAAATGAGTGGGGACTAACCGCTAGACAACCTGAGGCCACTCAGTTTACACAATGTTAACACACCCTCTCTCTCTTTCTTTCTCTCTGTCCTCTCTCCCCTCTCTCTCACTCTCTTTCTATCTCTATCTCTCTCCCTCTCTCTCTTTCTCTTTCTCTGCCATCTCTCCCCCTCCTCTCTAGCTGTCCGGTGGCTGTGAGTTGACCGTGGTCCTGTTGGACTTCTCGGCGGGCGGGGCTGAGGAGCTGAGTGTTCGTTGCGGTCAGACCGTGGAGCTAGTGGAGCGGTCCAGTGAGCGATCGGGCTGGTGTCTGGTCAGGACCACAGACCACACCCCCCCACAGGAGGGCCTGGTACCCATGACTGCCCTCTGCCTTTCCCACTCCCACAGCGCTGACATGGACGGCTTGATGCCTGCCACCACCGCTGGGAAAGGTGAGACTGACGGAGTTCTGGGGTGAAATGCATGGGAACGTATGGGGAGCTCCATTAGGAAAATCATTTTGATACTTTTGTAAAAAGTGTTTGTTGTTTTAGCTGAATTCTTAGTGGTTTTACCTTGGTGAGTTCTGCTGAGGTACTTTCTCACTCTTGGAGGCTCAGAAACACAACTCCATCTCTGGTTGTTATGGTGACCTGTGTCAGTCCAGTCTGGTGGCCTTCAAATAGGAAGTGGTATTATTGTTCTTGGGTCACTTCCTCTCTGCTGCTGTTAATTTCCTGTTTAATCTAGAGGAAATTTCAACATCCCACTCAAGAACCTTCTCAACTGCCAAAATGCTGACGTGCATAACTCTAAACTTTCATTAAAATACTCCATGAACATTTACATTTGATATACGTAGCAAATCAGGGCCCAGATTCACAAAACCTTCTTAAGAAGACATTTCTTCTTTACTGCCATTTGTTCCTTAACTATAGACTTAAGAAGAAAGATAAGCAAACTTGCTGTTCCTCAAAAAGGTCATTGGAAATGTTCTTGCGCAATTTCTTATGTTTCTCCTTAAGTAAAAAGTTAAGAAGAAATTTGATTCTTGAAAATAAAGTTATTGTAAATGTTGTTCATTCCTAGACAGCTAAACCCTTTGTCTTCAACTCAGAGCAGTGAGAGAAAAAGCTCATGAAAGCAAAGGAACATGTTTAATTCACTCACAAACCTCATCTGAAAGTTTCAGTATTGATTATTTTAAAAAGAACAAGAACATGTTTTAGAACAGTAATCTCAGTAAGAAATATGCTAACATGATTGCCACTGCTAGACATATAGCTAGCTAAGATGGTTGCCTAGCAACAAACATCTTAAGAAGATTTGTAAGAAGATATTTAAGAAGTTTGTAAGAAAATCATTAAGATATTGTTGAGGAATTGCAAATCTTATTAACTTTTTTTTTTCTTAAGCAGCTTCTTAAGTTTTTGCGTAAGGAGTGTTTTGTGACTCCAGACAAAGAGAGAGGGAAGGCAGGCAACAAGAGAAGTGAAGAAAAGAGCAGAAACAGAAAGGAACTTTAGATGGTGGTAATTCAGTCTGACGGGTGTTCACCCAAACAAACAGTCTTCAATCTTTAATATTTTACCTCTGCATTATAAATACAGTTTAGTGTAGTCCCTGAAACTCACTTATGGGACTCCCTCTGTGTGTATGTGTGTGTGTGTGTGTGTGTGTGTGTGTGTGTGTGTGTGTGTGTGTGTGTGTGTGTGTGTGTGTGTGTGTGTGTGTGTGTGTGTGTGTGTGTGTGTGTGTGTGTGTGTGTGTGTGTGTGTGAAGAAACTTACAAGCTGGGTAACTATCGTACCAGTTCTAATCTCCAGTTTGTTGTGGCAGGTCAGAATAAAGAATTCCTGCCTGACCTGAGAACATGCACACAGACACACACACACACACACACACACACACACACACACACACACACACACACACACACACACACACACACACACACACACACACACACACACACACACAAGGGTAAAGGTAAAGCCACAGGTGGCGTTCAGAGGTTTATACATTGACCTGACTGTCAAACATTGACGCTAAAGTTAAAACCCAACACACACATCCTGCGTGTGTGTTTGTGTTTGTGTGTGTGTGTGTGTGTGTGTGTGTGTGTGTGTGTGTGTGTGTGTGTGTGTGTGTGTGTGTGTGTGTGTGTGTGTGTGTGTGTGTGTGTGTTTGTGTGTTTGTGTGTGTACGTGTGTACGGCATGGGAAACAATACTAGTAGAAGCACAGCAGGTGAAAACTGCAGTGTCCTACTTTAGAGTGTAACACACATTAACAACATGATCACACAGACACACATTCACACACAATTTCTCTCAATCATTTCACTTAATTCGCTAGTTATCTAACTTAATCCCGCCTCTTTCCTTAGAACTGTTCAGCTCTAACTCCGCCTTTTTAAACAGTTTAGATCTCAGAGTTGAGTTGAGTTTCAGTCTGGAGTTAGGAGAGGAACCTCTATCCCTCCTCTCCGTCTGCCTCTCTGTCTGGGTAATGTGGTAGGGGGGAGGCATGCGCAGGGGGAGAGGCTGTTGCTCTTGCTCCAGGGTTTGGAGTTGGATCCTGGGAGAGATTGATGAGACAGGTGAGTGACTGTGTGTGTGTCTGTGTGTGTGTGTGTGTGTGTGTGTGTGTGTGTGTGTGTGTGTGTGTGTGTGTGTGTGTGTGTGTGTGTGTGTGTGTGTGTGTGTGTGTGTGTGTGTGTGGTAGTATAGCTGACTTTGCTTTGATTTGATCCTGTGCTGTGTGTTGTTCTAGTTGTTAGATAGAGGGAGAGAGAGATAGAGAGGTAGAGAGAGAGAGAGAGCGAGAGGGAGAGAGAGAGAGGTAGAGATAGAAAGACACACAGAGAGGGAGGGAGAGAGGTAGAGAGAGAGGTAGAGAGAGGTAGAGAGAGGTAGAGAGAGGGATTGTAGGAGCAACATGGACACATAAGCTGATGTTTTGCCAGGCTAGGAGAATGTATTAATAATTATGATCTCCTAACATATCCCATTTACAACACACATACACACACAGATTTGGTGGCCATACCTGAAATTCTTTCACTCCATCTCTCTGCCTCTGTCTGTGTCCATTTCTGTTTGGCTACAAGACTAGTTATTCAGGTTATACTAGTTAGTCCAGTTTTGCTCACTCATTTCTGCTGAAATTGCTCCAGATACGTTCACCCACCCACCCGGAAACACGCACACACTTATCCTTGGGCTTTGTGTGTTTGTTGTTTCTGTGTGTGCGGTTGGGTCAGTCATACAGAAACCAAGAGTTCCTGTGGTCTGCGGTTTGTTGTCTCAGAGGAAGTTTACCTGAGAAAGGGAACTGCCATCCCCCCAAAGCCTGCACTTTCCTCCCTCTCTCCTTTCCTCCTCCCTCCTTCTCTCTCACTCTCTCTCCCACCTTTTCTCCCTCTCTCCTTTCCTCCTCCCTCCTTCTCTCTCACTCTCTCCTTTCCTCCTCCCTCCTTCTCTCTCACTCACTCTCTCTCCCACCTTTTCTCCCTCTCTCCTTTCCTCCTCCCTCCATCTCTCTCTCTCACTCTCTCTCCCACCTTTTCTCCCTCTCTCCTTTCCTCCTCCCTCCTTCTCTCTCACTCTCTCTCCCACCTTTCCTCCCTCTCTCCTTTCCTCCTCCCTCCTTCTCTCTCTCTCACTCTCTCTCCCACCTTTCCTCCCTCTCTCCTTTCCTCCTCCCTCCTTCTCTCTCTCTCACTCTCTCTCCCACCTTTTCTCCCTCTCTCCTTTCCTCCTCCCTCCTTCTCTCTCACTCTCTCTCCCACCTTTACTCCCTCTCTCCTTTCCTCCTCCCTCCTTCTCTCTCACTCTCTCTCCCACCTTTCCTCCCTCTCTCCTTTCCTCCTCCCTCCTTCTCTCTCACTCTCTCTCCCACCTTTCCTCCCTCTCTCCTTTCCTCCTCCCTCCTTCTCTCTCACTCTCTCTCCCACCTTTCCTCCCTCTCTCCTTTCCTCCTCCCTCCTTCTCTCTCACTCTCTCTCCCACCTTTTCTCCCTCTTGCAGTTTTTGACAACCCAGCATGCTGTACTTCCCTCACTACCGCTCTCTCTCCCTCTCCTCCCTCCCTCCCCTCCCTCCCTCCCTCCCTCCCTCCCTCCCTCCCTCCCTCCCTCCCTCCCTCCCTCCCTCCCTTCTTCCCACCCTTTCTCTTCCCTCCTACAGTCCTATCGAACAACAACACACTTACAATACTTTGAGAGATATTCCTTTCAAAACCTATATCTTTAGGAGGGGGTTGGGGGTTGGGGGTATACTACATTCCAAAATCGTGGGCATTAATATGGAGTTGGTCCCCAGTTTGCTGCTATAACAGCCTCCACTGTTTTGGGAAGGCTTTCCACTAGATGTTAGAACATTGCTGCGGGGACTTGCTTCCATTCAGCCACAAGAGCATTAGTGAGGTTGGGCACTGATGTTGGGCAATTAGGCCTGGCTTGCAGTCGGTGTTCCAAATTCATCCCAAAGGTGTTCGATGGGGTTGAGGTCAGGGCTCTGTACAGGCCAGTCAAATTCTTCCACATGGATCTCGAAAAAAAACATTTCTGTATGGACATCGCTTTGTGCATGGGGGCATTGTCATGCTGAAACAGGAAAGCGCCGTCCCCAAACTGTTGCCACACAGTTGGAAGCAAAGAGTCGTCTAGAATGTCATTATATGCTGTAGCGTTATTTCCCTTCACTGGAACTAAGGCGCCTAACCCAAACCATTCCTCCTCCACCAAACTTTACAGTTGGCAATATGCATTCGGGCAGGTGGCGTTCTCCTGGCATCCGCCAAACCCAGATTCGTCTTTCAGACTGCCAGATGGTGAAGCGTGATTCATCACTCTAGAGAACACGTTTCCACTGCTCCAGAGTCCAATGGCAGTGAGCTTTACACCACTCCAGACGACGCTTTGCTCAGGGTGATCTTAGGCTTGTGTGCGGCTGCTCAGCCATGGAAACCCATTTCCTAAAGCCACCGACGAACAGTTCTTGTGCTGACGTTGCTTCCAGAGGCAGTTTGGAACTCGGTAGTGAGTGTTGCAACCAAGGACAGACGATTTATACGCGCTACGTGCTTCACCACTTGGCAGTCCCGTTCTGTGAGTTTGTGTGGCCTAGCACTTCGCTGCTGAGCCATTGTTGCTGCTAGACATCCTATGACTGTGCCACGTTGACAGTCATTGAGCTCTTCATTAAGGCCATTCTACTGCCGATGTTTGTCTATGTAGATTGCATGGCTGTGTGTTCAATTTTATACACCCGTCAGCAACCGGTGTGGCTGAAACAGCCAAATCCACTCATTTAAACTAAAGTTTGTATATACAGTGTTTTCAGAAAGTATTCAGACCCCTTCACTTTTTCCAAATTTTGTTACGTTTCAGCCTTGTTCTAAAATGAATTAAATCATTTTTCCACCTAATCAATCTACACACAATACCCCATAATGACAAAGCAAAAACAGGTTTGTAGATTTTTTACAAATTTATAATATATATTTTTTTGAAATATCAAATTTACATAAGTATTAAGACCCAGTACTTAAGACCCAGTACTGTTCTACTCAGCAGTTTGTTGAAGCACCTTTGGCAGCGATTATAGCCTTGAGTCTTCTTGGGTATAACGCTACAAGCTTGGCACACCTGTATTTGGGGAGTTTCTCCCATTCTTCTCTGCAGATCCTCTCAAGCTCTGTCAGGTTGGATGGGTAGCGTCCACAGCTATGTTCAGGTCTCTACAGAGATGTTTGATTGGGTTCAAGTTCAGGCTCTGGCTGGGCCACTCAATAACATTCAGAGACTTGGTCTCGAAGCCCCTCCTGTGTTGTCTTGGCTGTGTACTTAGGGTCATTGTCCTGTTGGGAGGTGAACCTTCTCCCCAGTCTGAGGTCCTGAGCGCTTTGGAGCAGGTTTTTATCAAGGACCTCTCTAATACTTTGCTCCGTTCATCTTTCCCGATCCTGACTAGTCTCCTAGTCCCTGATACTGAAAAACATCCCCACAGCATGACGCTGCCACCACATGCCAAGTGATGAGTGGTGCCTGGTTTCCCCCAGATGTGACACTTGGCATTCAGGCCAAATCTTGGTTTCATCAGACCAGAGAATCTGTTTCTCAAGGTCTGAGGGTCCTTTAGGTGCCTTTTGGTAAACTCCAAGTGGGTTGTCAGGTGCATTTTACTGAGGAGTTGCTTCCATCTGGCCACTCTACCATAAAGGCCTGATTGGTGGAGTGCTGCAGAGATGGTTGTCCTTCTGGAAGGTTCTCCCATCTCCACAGAGGAACTCTGGAGCTCTGTCAGAGAGACCATCAGGTTCTTGGTCACCTCCGTGACCGAGGCCCTTCTCCCCTGATCGCTCAGTTTGGCCGGGCGGCCAGCTCTAGGAAACGTCTTGGCTGTTCTAAACTTTTTCCATTTAATATTGAAATTTAGATTTAAACGCGTCTGTCAAGATGGCCTGAGTTCTGTCGCTAAGATAATTCTGAAACCATAAACAGGCTGTATATCCCAGGCCTATTCTTGATAACTTCAGCAAAACAGAATGATCAACAGTTTCAAACACCTTTGACGGGTCAATAAAGAAGGACGCACAGATCTTTTTAGCATCCAATGACAAGATCATTAACAACTAGCGTGGCTGCTGTGGTAGTACTATCCCCAGGCCTAAACCCCGATTGGTTTATATTAAGAATACAATTATCAGATTAAAAGGAACGAAGTTGTGCATTAACCAAGGATTCAAGAATCATAGCTAAACAAGGTAGTCTTGAAATGGGGCGATAGTTGTCCAGATCCTTTGTATCCCCACCCTTATGGGGCGATAGTTGTCCAGATCCTTTGTATACCCACCCTTATGGGGCGATAGTTGTCCAGATCCTTTGTATCCCCACCCTTATGGGGCGATAGTTGTCCAGATCCTTTGTATCCCCACCCTTATGGGGCGATAGTTGTCCAGATCCTTTGTATCCCCACCCTTATGGGGCGATAGTTGTCCAGATCCTTTGTATCCCCACCCTTATGGGGCGATAGTTGTCCAGATCCTTTGTATCCCCACCCTTATGGGGCGATAGTTGTCCAGATCCTTTGTATCCCCACCCTTATGGGGTGATAGTTGTCCAGATCCTTGGTATCCCCACCCTTATGGGGCGATAGTTGTCCAGATCCTTGGTATCCTCACCCTTATGGGGCGATAGTTGTCCAGATCCTTGGTATCCCCACCCTTATGGGGCGATAGTTGTCCAGATCCTTGGTATGCCCACCCTTATGGGGCGATAGTTGTCCAGATCCTTGGTATCCCCACCCTTATGGGGCGATAGTTGTCCAGATCCTTGGTATCCCCACCCTTATGGGGCGATAGTTGTCCAGATCCTTGGTATCCCCACCCTTATGGGGTGATAGTTGTCCAGATCCTTGGTATGCCCACCCTTATGGGGTGATAGTTGTCCAGATCCTTGGTATCCCCACCCTTATGGGGTGATAGTTGTCCAGATCCTTGGTATCCCCACCCTTATGGGGCGATAGTTGTCCAGATCCTTGGTATCCTCACCCTTATGGGGTGATAGTTGTCCAGATCCTTGGTATCCCCACCCTTATGGGGCGATAGTTGTCCAGATCCTTGGTATCCCCACCCTTATGGGGTGATAGTTGTCCAGATCCTTGGTATGCCCACCCTTATGCAGTGGCAGCACATATGCAGATCTACATGCTTTTGGAATACTTCCTGATAACAATGTTCATTAAAATGTGCGCTACCGAGGCAGCAATAAAGGAAGCTGCACACTTAAGCAGACCAGGCTCCAAATGATCAGCCCCTGTGGATTTTTTTATTGTCTAATGTTAGCGAATCATCCAGGACCTTTTTATCAGTGAATTTCTGAAAAGAAAACTCCTGACCAGCATTTTCAGTATCATACAATAGTTTTTCACCATCAACATCCAAACGACTCTTTTCAAGAGATGGCTTTGAAATACATTCAAAGATATAGCCCGCTGATATACAATGGTGATTAAATACATTAATGATATCAATTTTGTCAGTAGCAGGGCCAGAATCTAAATGAATTTCATGGGGGAGAGAAGATGTGTAAGGGAGTGTGTAACTGGTGGCAGGGAAGTCAGACGCAAGAGGGCAAAACTGGGTAATCAACGGAGCAGTTTTATTCATAAAACCACCGGAAACCAGAACAACAAACAAATGGGTACAAAACCCGTCGCGCACCAGAGAAAACGTGCACATGCACTTACAATAAACAATCCCACACAAAGACATGGGGTGAATAGAGGGTTAAATATACAACAAGTAATTGTGGGAAGTGAAACCAGGTGTGAGGAAAAACAAGACTGTCACGTTCTGACATTAGTTCCTTTGTTATGTCTTTGTTTTAGTATGGTCAGGGCGTGAGTTGGGGTGGGCAGTCTATGTCCCTTTTTCTATAATTTGGGATTCTGTGTTTGGCCTGGTATGGTTCTCAATCAGAGGCAGCTGTTTATCGTTGTCCCTGATTGAGAACCATACTTAGGTAGCCTGGTTTCACTTTTGAGTTGTGGGTGATTGTTTCCTGTGTCTGTGTGTTCCACACGGAACTGTTTCGGTTTGTTATTTCACTTTGTTATTTTTGTATTTTGTCGTGTTTAGTTTGTTCTATTAAATATGGACATTTACCACGCTGCGCATTGGTCCTCCTCTTCTCCTTCATACGACGACCGTTACAAAGACAAAACACATGGAAAATGAAAAATGAACTGTGGATCGATGATGGCTAGAAGACTGGCGACGCCGAGCGCCGCCCGAACAAGGAGAGGACCCGACTTTGGCGGATGTTGTGACAAGAGGAGACACAACCCTTCAGTGATTTAACAGCTTTCCAAAATGTAGCTGGGTTGCCTGTACATTCAGATAGTGTATCAACATAATAATCTGATTTAGCTTGTTAACTAGTTTTACACACAGATTTCTCAATCGCCTGAAAGACTGCCAGTCTGGGTCCGAGTCTGTGAATCTAGCTTTGGCTCAGGCAGCACCTCTGTTGTGAATGACTTCAGATAGCTCTGGACTGAACCAACCTATTTTTAATTCTTATTTTTTTAAAGGGGGCATGTTTATCTACAATACAATTGACACATTTGAGAAGTGGTTCAGAGCCAACTCTGGGTCAGGTATAGATGCAACATGTTCATTGAAATGTTTAAAATCCCTCTTGTTGATAAAACAAGGTTTGGATCGAGGCATCCGTATATCCTTGACACATACAATGGGACAGTGGTCACTAATATCCAAAGCAAACACTCCACTCCCAGCATATTTTTCTGGAGTATTTGTAAATATGAGGTTAATCAAAGTCAATTTCGTAGGGTCCTTTAAGTTTGGACATGAAGGCTTTGTAATCAGCTGGGTCAAATTTAGATTAGTACAAAAATATTTTAAATAGTCAGCAGCCTGCGTTCCCCATGCAAGATTAAAATCTCCGGAAATCAACACCTCTGGGGTAGTAAAAATGGCAAATAAATCAGTGAGTTCATTTAGTACACATTTCTTGGCGGAGGGTGGACAATAGATTCCTATAACTGTTATTTTTGAGTTTGAACCCAACTGAAGACTTAAAGCCAACAATTCAAATTGTTTAGGATGTGAGGTAGCCTTTAACAGAGACACAGAAATAATATTCTTTGTGTAAATAGCAACATCACCACCTTTGTCTTTCCTATCAGCGTTAAACACATTGTAACCATCCATAGCAACCTCAGAGCGCCAATCCCGTTTGCGGGATAGATTTGACAACATCTGGTGTTATTGCAGAGCGCCAAATTCAAACTACAGAAATATAAATATTCAACATTCACGAAAATATAAGTGTAATACATCAAAATAAAGCTTAACTTCTTGTTAATCCAGCTGCTGTGTCAGATTTCTAAAAGGCTTTACGGCGAAAGCACACCATTTGATTATCTGAGAACAGCGCCCCGCATACAAAAACATGAAAATCATTTTTCAACCAGGCAGGTGCGACACAAGTCAGAAATAACGATATAATTAATGCCTTACCTTTGACGATCTTCATCTTTTTGCAATCCCAAATGTCTCAGTGACACAATGAATGGTCGTTTTGTTTGATAAATTCCTTCTTTATATCCCCAAAATGTCAATTTATTTGGCGGGTTTGATTCAGAAATACACCGGTTCCAACTGGCCCAACATGACTACAAAGTATCTAATAAGTTACCTGTAAACTTGGTCCAAACATTTCAAACAACATTTTTAATCCAACCTCAGGTACCCTAAAATGTAAATAAACGATCAAATTTAAGACGGGATAAACAGTTTCCAATAATGAAGAAAAACAACACAGAGCTCTTGTTTACGCGCACCAAAATACTAGAGACCTTCTGAGTGACACATGGAATGAATTAGCACTACTTCTTCATTTCTCAAAAGAAAAACATCGAAAATTTCTAAAGACTGTTGACATCTAGTGGAAGCCATAGGAACTGCAATCGGGGCCCTAATAAATCAGGTTTCCCATAGAAAAGCATTGGAAAACACAATGACTTCAACATTTTTTCCCCTGGATGGATTGTGCTCAGGGTTTTGCCTGTCAAATCAGTTCTGTTATACTCACAGACATTATTTTAACAGTTTTAGAAACTTTAGAGTGTTTTCTATCCAATACTACCATGCATATGCATATCCTGGGCCTGAGTAACAGGCAGTTTACTTTGGGCACGCTTTTCATCCGGGCGCGAAAATACTGCCCCCTATCCCGAAGAAGTTTTAACCAGGTTTCAGATCAAAAATGAAATATCAGGTTCTGCCTGAGAGGCCCAGATCATGACATTATCCATTTTAGGTAATAAACTATGAATGTTAAGATGTAAAAATGTCAAACCTTTTCTGCATTTAAAATCACAGAGTTTCAATAATAGTCAGATTACTTTGATATTTCAGAACAACAGGATTGAATTATACCTATTAGGAAAATAAAACAAAGTAGGAATAGCAATGACATTTCTCCGGTGAGCACCATTAGGCATGTCACCACTTTCAGATACATGTGGAAAGCTCACAGTGACCAGAGGAGATGGTGAAAACTGACTTACATGTAATGCTAATATTGTTTTCACATCAACTTAGTTCACCAAGAACCTTTCCAATGTTTGATGACAACAGCCAGGAGGGCATGACTTCTGATCAGTCCAATACCCTAGAGCCCACCGTAACCACAGTGAAGCAGAACCCGCCTTAGACCCTGGCGATGCCATCACAACGTTGGCCGATACGGAAGGAGCCTCCCACGCTCCATGAGAAGATGTTCCCGGGACAACAGGCTCCGGCGCAGTGAAGCTATTCGATGTCGGCAGCCCATTCAGGAATCCCGTCACTGCAGAGGGCTCAGAGAGTGGAGGACGCCGCTTTCGACTTCCGCGATGAACGGCGACGTGTCTCCCTTCTTTGGGACCTTCAATGCTGCAGAAATGTTTTGGTACCCTTCCCCAGATCTGTGCCTCGACACAATCCCGTCTCGGAGCTCTATAGACATTTCCTTGCTCTGACATGCACTGTCAACTGTGGGACCTTATATAGATAGGTGTGTGCCATTCCAAATGCTGTCCAATCAATTGAATTTCCCCCTTTTGGACTACAATCAGGTTGTAGAAACATGATCAATGGAAACAGGATGCACCTGAGCTCAATTTCAAATCTCATAGCAAAGGGTCTGAATACTTACTGTTTTTATATTTATATAATATTTCTGTTTATTTTTATTTTTAATACATTTGCCAAAATTTCAAAACCCTGTTTTTGCTTTGTCATTATGGGGTATTGTGTATAGATTGACGAGGGAAAAATTATGTAATCCTTTTTAGAATAAGGCTGTAAAGTAAGAAAATGTGGAAAAAGTGAAGGGGTCTCAACACTTTCCGAATACACTGTATAGTGTAGGTCTTCTCAAGAATACACTGTATAGTGTAGGTCTTCTAAAGAATACACTGTATAGTGTAGGTCTTCTCAAGAATACACTGTATAGTGTAGGTCTTCTCAAGAATACACTGTATAGTGTAGGTCTTCTAAAGAATACACTGTATAGTGTAGGTCTTCTCAAGAATACACTGTATAGTGTAGGTCTTCTCAAGAATACACTGTATAGTGTAGGTCTTCTCAAGAATACACTGTATAGTGTAGGTCTTCTCAAGAATACACTGTATAGTGTAGGTCTTCTCAAGAATACACTGTATAGTGTAGGTCTTCTCAAGAATACACTGTATAGTGTAGGTCTTCTCAAGAATACACTGTATAGTGTAGGTCTTCTAAAGAATACACTGTATAGTGTAGGTCTTCTAAAGAATACACTGTATAGTGTAGGTCTTCTCAAGAATACACTGTATAGTGTAGGTCTTCTAAAGAATACACTGTATAGTGTAGGTCTTCTCAAGAATACACTGTATAGTGTAGGTCTTCTCAAGAATACACTGTATAGTGTAGGTCTTTCAAGAATACACTGTATAGTGTAGGTCTTCTCAAGAATACACTGTCTTCTCAAGAATAGTGTATAGGTCTTCTCACTGTATAGTGTAGGTCTTCTCAAGAATACACTGTATAGTGTAGGTCTTCTCAAGAATACACTGTATAGTGTAGGTCTTCTCAAGAATACACTGTATAGTGTAGGTCTTCTCAATAATACACTGTATAGTGTAGGTCTTTCAATAATACACAAGAATACACTGTATAGTGTAGGTCTTCTCAAGAATACACTGTATAGTGTAGGTCTTCTCAAGAATACACTGTATAGTGTAGGTCTTCTGTATCAAGAATACACTGTATAGTGTAGGTCTTCTCAAGAATCTGTAAGGTCTTCTCAAAATACACTGTATAGTGTAGGAATACACTGTATAGTGTAGGTCTTCTCAAGAATACACTGTATAGTGTAGGTCTTCTCTCAATAATACACTGTATAGTGTAGGTCTTCTCAAGAATACACTGTATAGTGTAGGTCTTCTCAAGAATACACTGTATAGTGTATAGTGTAGTGTAGGTCTTCTCAATAATACACTGTATAGTGTAGGTCTTCTCAATAATACACTTCTCAAGAATACACTGTATAGTGTAGATCTTCTCAAGAATATACTGTATAGTGTAGGTCTTCTCAAGAATACACTGTATAGTGTAGGTCTTCTCAATAATACACTGTATAGTGTAGGTCTTCTCAAGAATACACTGTATAGTGTAGGTCTTCTCAAGAATACACTGTATAGTGTAGGTCTTCTCAAGAATACACTGTATAGTGTAGGTCTTCTCAATAATACACTGTATAGTGTAGGTCTTCTCAAGAATACACTGTATAGTGTAGGTCTTCTCAAGAATACACTGTATAGTGTAGATCTTCTCAAGAATATACTGTATAGTGTAGGTCTTCTCAAGAATACACTGTATAGTGTAGGACTTCTCAATAATACACTGTATAGTGTAGGTCTTCTCAAGAATACACTGTATAGTGTAGATCTTCTCAAGAATATACTGTATAGTGTAGGTCTTCTCAAGAATACACTGTATAGTGTAGGTCTTCTCAATAATACACTGTATAGTGTAGGTCTTCTAAAGAATACACTGTATAGTGTAGGTCTTCTCAAGAATACACTGTAATACACTGTATAGTGTAGGTCTTCTCAAGAATACACTGTATAGTGTAGGTCTTCTAAAGAATACACTGTATAGTGTAGGTCTTCTAAAGAATACACTGTATAGTGTAGGTCTTTCAAGAATCTGTATAGTGTAGGTCTTCTAAAGAATACACTGTATAGTGTAGTCTTCTAAAGAATACACTGTATAGTGTAGGTCTTCTAAAGAATACACTGTATAGTGTAGGTCTTCTAAAGAATACACTGTATAGTGTAGGTCTTCTAAAGAATACACTGTAAGGTCTTCTCAAGAATACACTGTATAGTGTAGGTCTTCTCAAGAATACACTGTATAGTGTAGGTCTTCTCAAGAATACACTGTATAGTGTAGGTCTTCTAAAGAATACACTGTATAGTGTAGGTCTTCTAAAGAATAGGTCTTCTCAAGAATACACTGTATAGTGTAGGTCTTCTAAAGAATACACTGTATAGTGTAGGTCTTCTCAAGAATACACTGTATAGTGTAGGTCTTCTCAAGAATACACTGTATAGTGTAGGTCTTCTCAAGAATACACTGTATAGTGTAGGTCTTCTCAAGAATACACTGTATAGTGTAGGTCTTCTCAAGAATTGGAGGCCTGTCATCTTACTGGACAACAATATTCTTTGGAAATGTGAACAAGATTCTGTATCTTCCTCTCTCCCTTCCACTCACATACCTCCTACCTTCCCTCTCTCTCCCTTCTCTCCCTTCTCTGCCTCCCTCTTCCATCCCTCTCTCACTTCCTCTCTCCATCCCTCTCTCCCACCATCCCTACCTTCCTATCTCTCCCACCGTCCGTTACTCCCTCCCTCTCTTTCTCCAGAGCCCAGCCCTGTAGGTTCAGAGGTCAGATCAGACTCTGTAGCATCTCTCCAGTCCCAGACATCCCTGGGCTCCGGTCCTGGCGGTGTGTCCGTCAGTTCCCCCGGCGGAGTGTCTATTGGTTCTCCTGGTGTGAACGTGGGCTCCCCGGGGCCCAAGCGGAGTGGTTCTGGTACCGGGAACACATTGAAGCGCTGGCTGACCAGCCCAGTGAGGAGACTGAGCCAGGGTAAAGCCGACAGCCAGGGGAAAAAACCTCCACTACGCACCAGGAGACGAGACAACCGGCCCGAGCTAGCCACGCCGCTCACCGCTAACACACACCTGGTACGATACACACTGTAGCAAGTTTACGTACACACACATGGTATGACACACGCACTTACACAATCTGATACACACACACACTTCACCGCAGCCAGCAACATATACATATGATCATACAACCAGCAACATATACATATGATCATACAACCAACAACATATACATATGATCATATAACCAACAACATATACATATGATCATACAACCAGCAACATATACATATGATCATACAACCAGCAACATATACATATGATCATATAACCAGCAACATATACATATGATCATACAACCAACAACATATACATATGATCATACAACCAGCAACATATACATATGATCATACAACCAGCAACATATACATATGATCATACAACCAACAACATATACATATGATCATACAACCAGCAACATATACATATGATCATACAACCAGCAACATATACATATGATCATACAACCAGCAACATATACATATGATCATACAACCAGCAACATATAC
>NW_024609831.1:482500-512500 GCF_018296145.1 Oncorhynchus tshawytscha
CACTAGTAACCAACTACTGGATTTCCTCACACTGGTGAAAAGAGGCCAAAGAGCTGCAGGTCCAGACAGAGGGATTTGAAGTGAATGGACACACAGTATGCCTATGGAACATCCCAACTGATGAGGCCACTAAGGGCCGCTGCCAACTGATGAGGTCACTAATGGCTGCAGCCTATGGAACATCGCAACTGATGAGGTCCAACTGATGGGGCCACTAAGGGCCGCTGCCAACTGATGATGACACTAAGGGCTGCTGCCTTTGGAACACCCAAACTGATGAGGCCACTAAGGGCCGCTGCCTTTGGAACATCCACACTGATGATGTCACTAAGGGCTGCTGCCTTTGGAACATCCACACTGATGAGGTCACTAAGGTCTGCTGCCTTTGGAACATCCACACTGATGAGGTCACTAAGGGCTGCTGCCTTTGGAACATCCACACTGATGAGGTCACTAAGGGCTGCTGCCTTTGGAACATCCCAACTGATGAGGTCACTAGGGGCTGTTGCCTTTGGAACATCCACACTGATGAGGTCACTAAGGTCTGCTGCCTTTGGAACATCCACACTGATGAGGTCACTAAGGGCTGCTGCCTTTGGAACATCCCAACTGATGAGGTCACTAGGGGCTGTTGCCTTTGGAACATCCAAACTGATGAGGCCACTAAGGGCTTCTGCCTCAGTCATTCCGGAACTCTGGGATTCTAGAATAAAACAAGACTGAGAACAGCTGTCAGAGACTCTCCCACCTCATTAAGGAACCAGACTCAAGTGGAGGGTCAAAGGTAAAATATATCTGCTGGAGACAAGCAAGAAATTACGTTGTAATAATGGTTGTTTTTACATATCGGTGAAAAAACATAGTGTCAGCACGTGATGTTTCTGCTTTCATGGCGTGGGGGTCAAAATAAATGGACTGAACCCTCACCCATCCACCCCAACCCATGACCCCGGTGAGGTGACATCATTTCCTGTTTGTTAATATGTGTAAAAGAAAGCGAAAGTCTCACCACGTAAATAGAGCTCTGAGCGCATTATGAAGTATATATAGTTCTTATATGATTCATATATTCTGTTTTTCACCTGAATAGAAAACAGAGAAGAGAAGTATTGTCACGTTAACATCTGTATGTGTGTGTGCGTGTGGGTGCGTTTGTGTATGAGTGCTTGCATGTATGGTGTGTGTGTGTGTGTGTGTGTGTGTGTGTGTGTGTGTGTGTGTGTGTGTGTGTGTGTGTGTGTGTGTGTGTGTGTGTGTGTGTGTGTGTGTGTGTGTGTGTGTGTGTGTGTGTGTGTGTGTTGTCCTTTGGTGTTCTGTTTGTGTGTGTGTGTGTGTGTGTGTGTGTGTGTGTGTGTGTGTGTGTGCGTGTGCGTGTTGGTTGTCCTTTGGGTTCTGTTTGTATTGAATAGAAACCCCTGTGTTCTCTGTGTTTTTTCACTGATCAATCCCTGTGTCCCTTTGATGTGGTTTCCTGTTCCTGTAGAGCTGCTGTTGGGCAGTGTGAAGGACTCTAGAGTGTGCATCCTCATACTTTTAAATGTCACCCAGAGTTTGAACCGTAATATTATGCATTCTTTGGAAAATATGTAAATAGTATTTTACAGACATGTACATGATTTAACAGGACAACAGGGAGCTAGGGAACACGTCAGTCCAACTCCTTCATATTAAACAGAAGCCTTGCCGCCATATTGGATTTTCAGGTTTTAATTAACTGCTGAACTAGTTAACCCTTCAACTCTCCCCTGCTCAGGGTAAAAGTTGCCCTTCAGCACAGATCTAGGATCAGGTTACTCTCTCCCCAATCTGACCTTAACCGTGAGTAGAAACACTAAACTGACCCTAGGTCAGTGTCTGGGGGTAACTTCTAACCCCGGTTTGTATCTGCAGTGGCAGCACTGCTGCCTATAGCTTCATACTACACAGGTTATACAGGCTCTGGGCAAAACTCAAAAGACATCATATTCCCCATGTAGTGCACTACTTTTGCCTGAAGGAGTGCACTATATGGGGAGTAGGGTGTGATTTGGGACCTAGCCCCTCTTAGCCATACAGGTTATTATACAGTGATGTGTACTTGCAAAATGGCTGCTATCTCACCTCTATGAGTTCTGTATGGTGGTTTGTAATAAAGACCATTTTTCATCTCTGAAATGGAACATGTGTATGTAGTCGATACTAATACTGTAGTCTGTCTGTATCTGTCTGTCGTTATGAAGGCACCGATGCATAGTGTCAAACGTCACACAACGGGGTTCTTTGCCAGTGAAATGGGGATAGCTATTGGCACATTAACTCAGATGACCACAGCAGAGAGGATGGAAAACGTTTCAGAGTGTAAATACATTAGCTGGCTTCCAGACAGTCTCTTACGTAGCTGAATGTCTTCACCATGTGACAAAATGACACATTTGTCCATAAATGACACATTTGCACATTTGGCCAAAAATGACTCATTTGTAAAAAAAAATCACTTTATTTCAATGGAATACTGCACTGAATGTGATCACGTGGTTCTCCATAGCTAGCTTGGCGGTCGTGAATATGCTAAGCTAGAGTGATAAGGCCTTTCTATAGGAACCTTGTTGTGTCTCTTCATATACAGTGTAATGTACATGTACACTGTTTGACTGCAGGCTTCCCTCATTAACACACACATGATTCTACATACTTCCTCTATTAACACACATGATTCTACATACTTCCTCTATTAACACACGGGATTCTACATACGTCCTCTATTAACACACACAGGATTCTACATACGTCCTCTATTAACACACAGGATTCTACATACTTCCTCTATTAACACACAGGATTCTACATACTTCCTCTATTAACACACAGGATTCTACATACTTCCTCTATTAAACACTGATTCTACATACTTCCTCTATTAACACACAGGATTCTAACAAAAACAGAGTCCTTTAATGTAAAAACACAGGATTCTACATACTTCCTCTATTAACACACAGATTCTACAAACTTCCTCTATTAACACACAGGATTCTACAACTTCCTCATTAACACACATGATTCAGAAAGTACTTCCTCTATTACACAACGGGAGTCCCTCCTCTATTAACAGCACACAGATTCTACATACTTCCTCTATTAACACACACAGGATTCTACATACTTCTCTATTAACACACAGGAGTTAGAGAAGATCTACATGAAGAGAAAGGAACAGGAACATATGACATACTTCCTCCCACATTAACAGATTCTACACTCCATTAACACACACAGGATTCTACAAACTTCCTCTATTAACACACAGGATTCTACATACTTCCTCCATTAACACACAGGATTCTACATACTTCCTCTATTAACACACAGGATTCTACGGACATTAGGTACCATTAACACACAGGATTCTACATAGCCTCATTAACACACAGGATTCTACATACTTCCTCCATTAACACACACAGGATTCTACAAACTTCCTCTATTAACACACAGGATTCTACATACAGTGCCTTGCGAAAGTATTCGGCCCCCTTGAACTTTGCGACCTTTTGCCACATTTCAGGCTTCAAACCTAAAGATATAAAACTGTATTTTTTTGTGAAGAATCAACAACAAGTGGGACACAATCATGAAGTGGAACGACATTTATTGGATATTTCAAACTTTTTTAACAAATCAAAAACTGAAAAATTGGGCGTGCAAAATTATTCAGCCCCCTTAAGTTAATACTTTGTAGCGCCACCTTTTGCTGCGATTACAGCTGTAAGTCACTTGGGGTATGTCTCTATCAGTTTTGCACATCGAGAGACTGAAATCTTTTCCCATTCCTCCTTGCAAAACAGCTCGAGCTCAGTGAGGTTGGATGGAGAGCATTTGTGAACAGCAGCTTTCAGTTCTTTCCACAGATTCTCGATTGGATTCAGGTCTGGACTTTGACTTGGCCATTCTAACACCTGGATATGTTTATTTTTGAACCATTCCATTGTAGATTTTGCTTTATGTTTTAGATCATTGTCTTGTTGGAAGACAAATCTCCATCCCAGTCTCAGGTCTTTTGCAGACTCCATCAGGTTTTCTTCCAGAATGGTCCTGTATTTGGCTCCATCCATCTTCCCATCAATTTTAACCATCTTCCATGTCCCTGCTGAAGAAAAGCAGGCCCAAACCATGATGCTGCCACCACCATGTTTGACAGTGGGGATGGTGTGTTCAGGGTGATGAGCTGTGTTGCTTTTACGCCAAACATAACGTTTTGCATTGTTGCCAAAAAGTTAAATTTTGGTTTCATCTGACCAGAGCACCTTCTTCCACATGTTTGGTGTGTCTCCCAGGTGGCTTGTGGCAAACTTTAAACGATACTTTTTATGGATATCTTTAAGAAATGGCTTTCTTCTTGCCACTCTTCCATAAAGGCCAGATTTGTGCAATATACAACTGATTGTTGTCCTATGGACAGAGTCTCCCACCTCAGCTGTAGATCTCTGCAGTTCATCCAGAGTGATCATGGGCCTCTTGGCTGCATCTCTGATCAGTCTTCTCCTTGTATGAGCTGAAAGTTTAGAGGGACGGCCAGGTCTTGGTAGATTTGCAGTGGTCTGATACTCCTTCCATTTCAATATTATCGCTTGCACAGTGCTCCTTGGGATGTTTAAAGCTTGGGAAATCTTTTTGTATCCAAATCCGGCTTTAAACTTCTTCACAACAGTATCTCAGACCTGCCTGGTGTGTTCCTTGTTCTTCATGATGCTCTCTGCGCTTTTAACGGACCTCTGAGACTATCACAGTGCAGGTGCATTTATACGGAGACTTGATTACACACAGGTGGATTGTATTTATCATCATTAGTCATTTAGGTCAACATTGGATCATTCAGAGATCCTCACTGAACTTCTGGAGAGAGTTTGCTGCACTGAAAGTAAAGGGGCTGAATAATTTTGCACGCCCAATTTTTCAGTTTTTGATTTGTTTAAAAAATTGAAATATCCAATAAATGTCGTTCCACTTCATGATTGTGCCCCACTTGTTGTTGATTCTTCACAAAAAAATACAGTTTTATATCTTTATGTTTGAAGCCTGAAATGTGGCAAAAGGTCGCAAAGTTCAAGGGGGCCGAATACTTTCGCAAGGCACTGTACTTCCTCTATTAACATACAGGATTCTACATACTTCCTCTATTAACACACAGGATTCTACATACTTCCTCTATTAACACACAGGATTCTACATACTTCCTCTATTAACACTCAGGATTCTACATACGTCCTCCATTAACACATACAGGATTCTACATACGTCCTCCATTAACACATACAGGATTCTACATACGTCCTCCATTAACACATACAGGATTCTACATACATCCCCTATTAACATACAGGATTCTACATACGTCCTCCATTAACACATACAGGATTCTACATACGTCCTCCATTAACACATACAGGATTCTACATACATCCTCCATTAACACATACAGGATTCTACATACGTCCTCCATTAACATACAGGATTCTACATACATCCTCCATTAACACATACAGGATTCTACATACGTCCTCCATTAACATACAGGATTCTACATACAGTGCATTCAGAAAGTATTCAGACCCCTTCTTTTTCCACATTTTGTTACTTTACAGCCTTATTCTAAAATGGATGAAATATATGTTTTTTCTCATCCATCTACACACAATACCCCATAAAGCAAAAACAGCTTTTTAGAAATGTTTGCAAATGTATTATAAATGAAAACTGATATCACATTTACATAAGTATTCATACCCTTTACTCAGTACTTTGTTGAAGCACCTTTGGCAGTGTGTACAGCCTTGAGTCTTCTTGGGTATGACGCTACAAGCTTGGCACACCTGTATTTGGGGAGTTTCTCCCATTCTTCTCTGCAGATCCTCTCAAGCTCTGTCAGGTTGGATGGGGAGCATCGCTGCACAGCTATTTTCAGGTCTCTCCAGAGACATTTGATCGGGTTCAAGTCCGGGTTCTGGCAGTGCTACTCAAGGACATTCAGAGACTTCTCCAGAAGTGTAACGGCTGTTTGAAGAAGTGGACCAAAGCGCAGCGTGGTAAGTGTTCATGATATTTTAATAGAACTGAACACTGAATAACAAAAACAACAAAGAGAACGAACAAAACCGAAACAGTTCTGTCTGGTGCAGACATAAAACAGAAAACAACTACCCACAAAACACAGGTGGGAAAAGGCTACCTAAGTATGGTTCTCAATCAGAAACAACGATAAACAGCTGCCTCTGATTGAGAATCACACCCGGCCAAACACACAGAAATAGAAAACATAGAACACAAAACATAGAATCCCCACAGCGTGACACTGCCACCCTCATGCTTCACCGTAGGGATGGGGCCAGGTTTCCTCCAGACATGACTCTTGGCATTCAGGCCAAAGAGTTCAATCGTGGTTTCATCAGACCAGATAATCTTGTTTCTTATGGTCTGAGAGTCCTTTAGGTTCCTTTTGGCAAACTCCAAGCGGGCTGTCATGCGCCTTTTACTGAGGAGTGTTTTCCATCTGGCCACTCTACCATTAAGGCTTGATTGGTGGAGTGCTGCAGAGATATTTGTCCTTCTGGAAGGTTCTCCCATCTCAGCAGAGGAACTCTTGAGCTCTGTCAGCGTGACCATCGGGTTCTTGGTCACCTCCCTGACCAAGGCCCTTCTCCCCCGATTGCTCAGTTTTGCCGGGTGGCCAGCTCTAGGAAGAGTCTTGTTGGTTCCAAACTTCTTCCATTTAAGAATGATGGAGGCCACTGTGTTCTTGGGGACCTTTAATGCTTCAGAATGTTTTGGTACCCTTCCCCAGATCTGTGCCTTGACAGAATCCTTTCTCGGTTTCCTACGGACAATTCCTTCGACTTCATGGCTTGGTTTTTGCTCTGATGTGCACTGTCAACTGTGGGATCTTATATAGACAGGTGTGTGCCTTTCCAAATCATGCTCAATCAATTAAATTGACCACAGGTTGACTCCAATCAAGTTGTAGAAACATCTCAAGGACGATCAATAGAAACAGGATGCACCTGAGCTCAATTTCTTACATTAATACAGACAGGATTCCACAGAATTTGTGCAATAATACAGACAGGATTCCACCTGATTTCTCCGTTAACACACATGACCACTTCACAGTGTGTGTGTGTGTGTGTGTGTGTGTGTGTGTGTGTGTGTGTGTGTGTGTGTGTGTGTGTGTGTGTGTGTGTGTGTGTGTGTGTGTGTGTGTGAGTGTGAGTGTGAGTGTGTGAGTGTGTGTGTGTGTGTGTGTGTGTGTGTGTGTGTGTGTGTGTGTGTGTGTTTGTGTTAATGCCAGCATGCCCTTCTGGGTGTTAGTAGATCATTGGGTATGATCCTGCCCTTATAAGGTAGTTTAACCCATAGGGGTGATAGCAGCACCTATGCAGGTATAGAAAGGAACGGTAGCACTTTACTTAACACCCACTGTCACAACATCTGACATAACTTGTCATAACACTGTCATGACCCATATATTTACACATGTTGTGTTATGGCTGGTTATGGCACCTACCTAACTGTCAAAACCCACATTTATTCAACTTAGTTTTTTTCCTGCCAAGAAGTTTCCTTTCGTTTGAAAATGTGTTTCTTAAATCCTTAGTTGTTGTTGTTATGAATTCTTTACAGTCATGTTGTTTAAATCATATTTTAAATCATTTGTAGAAAATACACTTTATGATACTGTCATGAAGCATTATGACCATCATAATCATATAAGCCAGATAGGCCTGTCACGTACATGCTCTCACATCAGTCATCAGTCAAAATGAGTGTGTCTTGTCCTGCTGCTGAAATCTGCTCCTACATTCATCCCAGTCATCAGTCAAAATGAGTGTGTCTTGTCCTGCTGCTGAAATCTGCTCCTACATTCATCCCAGTCATCAGTCAAAATGAGTGTGTCTTGTCCTGCTCCTGAAATCTGCTCCTACATTCATCCCAGTCATCAGTCAAAATGAGTGTGTCTTGTCCTGCTCCTGAAATCTGCTCCTACATTCATCCCAGTCATCAGTCAAAATGAGTGTGTCTTGTCCTGCTCCTGAAATCTGCTCCTACATTCACCCCAGTCATCAGTCAAAATGAGTGTGTCTTGTCCTGCTCCTGAAATCTGCTCCTACATTCACCCCAGTCATCAGTCAAAATGAGGGTGTCTTGTCCTGCTCCTGAAATCTGCTCCTACATTCATCCCAGTCATCAGCAGCAGATCATTGGGGCAGGTGGTCAATAAAACCTACAATTATATGACATAAACATACTGTTCACACATAGGCTATGGTGTAATGGAATCTGTTCCCTTGTGTGGGAAAACATTCCATAGAGGGTAGGGCCTAGGGGTTGTTTCTGGACGGGGCCATAGAGGGTAGGGCCTAGGGGTTGTTTCTGGACGGGGCCATAGAGGGTAGGGCCTAGGAGTTGTTTCTGGACGGGGCCATAGAGGGTAGGGCCTAGGAGTTGTTTCTGGACGGGGCCATAGAGGGTAGGGCCTAGGAGTTGTTTCTGGACGGGGCCATAGAGGGTAGGGCCTAGGAGTTGTTTCTGGACGGGGCCATAGAGGGTAGGGCCTAGGGGTTGTTTCTGGACGGGGCCATAGAGGGTAGGGCCTAGGGATTGTTTCTGGACGGGGCCATAGAGGTTTTGGCCTAGGGGTTGTTTCTGGACAGGGCCATAGAGGGTAGGGCCTAGGGGTTGTTTCTGGACGGGGCCATAGAGGGTAGGGCCTAGGGGTTGTTTCTGGATGGGGCCATAGAGGGTAGGGCCTAGGGGTTGTTTCTGGACGGGGCCATAGAGCGTAGGGCCTAGGGGTTGTTTCTGGACGGGGCCATAGAGCGTAGGGCCTAGGGGTTGTTTCTGGACAGGGCCATAGAGGGTAGGGCCTAGGGGTTGTTTCTGGACAGGGCCATAGAGGGTAGGGCCTAGGGGTTGTTTCTGGACAGGGCCATAGTAGTAAGATCTGGGCTGGTATTCATGAAGCCTCTCAGGTTAAATTCTGGTCCATTCATTATAATCTAAAAAGTAAAACTGATCCTAGATCAGTACTCATACACTGGGACACTTAATGAATATGAGACTTAAGTTCTGACCACCACATGGGGGAGCTAGAGTCCACTAAATAAAGTCAGGCTCTGTACCAATACTTACAGATGCATCCTTCCTTCCTTCCTAGAGGTAATCACTGATTGGTAGGTAGATAAGTGAGTGGGAAGAGGGAAGGAAGGAAAGAAAGAAGCGATGTCAGTCAGGCGCGAGGGGTGGCTCACTCAGGCGTTGCACAAACATTGGTGTGAGTTCCTTCCCTACTGTATAGTAATCATCATATATATAAACTCCCCTATGCATTTATTTGGACAGGAAGCTAAAACTTTACATTTATCTTTATACTCCAGCATTTTGGATTTTATGTGAGGTAACAGCACAGAATGTCACCTTTTATTTGAGAGTATTGCATACATATCTGTTTACTATTTAAATATGTATGTACTTTATGTATCTAGTCCCCCCATTTGGAGGTGTCAAAAGTGTTTGGACAAATTCACTTATCGTGTAAATTGAGTCAACAGTTTAGTATTTGGTCCCATAGTCCTACCACACAATGACGACATCCAGCTTGTGACTCTACAAACTATTTGGTCCCATAGTCCTACCACACAATGACGACATCCAGCTTGTGACTCTACAAACTATTTGGTCCCATAGTCCTACCACACAATGACGACATCCAGCTTGTGACTCTACAAACTATTTGGTCCCATAGTCCTACCACACAATGACGACATCCAGCTTGTGACTCTACAAACTATTTGGTCCCATAGTCCTAGTCCCACACAATGACGACATCCAGCTTGTGACTCTACAAACTATTTGGTCCCATAGTCCTACCACACAATGACGACATCCAGCTTGTGACTCTACAAACTATTTGGTCCCATAGTCCTACCACACAATGACGACATCCAGCTTGTGACTCTACAAACTATTTGGTCCCATAGTCCTACCACACAATGACGACATCCAGCTTGTGACTCTACAAACTATTTGGTCCCATAGTCCTACCACACAATGGTCCCATAGTCCTGACCTACAAACTATTTGGTCCCATAGTCCTACCACACAATGACGACATCCAGCTTGTGACTCTACAAACTATTTGGTCCCATAGTCCTACCACACAATGACGACATCCAGCTTGTGACTCTACAAACTATTTGGTCCCATAGTCCTACCACACAATGACGACATCCAGCTTGTGACTCTACAAACTATTTGGTCCCATAGTCCTACCACACAATGACGACATCCAGCTTGTGACTCTACAAACTATTTGGTCCCATAGTCCTACCACACAATGACGACATCCAGCTTGTGACTCTACAAACTATTTGGTCCCATAGTCCTACCACACAATGACGACATCCAGCTTGTGACTCTACAAACTATTTGGTCCCATAGTCCTACCACACAATGACGACATCCAGCTTGTGACTCTACAAACTATTTGGTCCCATAGTCCTACCACACAATGACGACATCCAGCTTGTGACTCTACAAACTATTTGGTCCCATAGTCCTACCACACAATGACGACATCCAGCTTGTGACTCTACAAACTATTTGGTCCCATAGTCCTACCACACAATGACGACATCCAGCTTGTGACTCTACAAACTATTTGGTCCCATAGTCCTACCACACAATGACGACATCCAGCTTGTGACTCTACAAACTATTTGGTCCCATAGTCCTACCACACAATGACGACATCCAGCTTGTGACTCTACAAACTATTTGGTCCCATAGTCCTACCACACAATAGTCCTACCACACAATGGCGACATCCAGCTTGTGACTCTACAAACTATTTGGTCCCATAGTCCTACCACACAATGACGACATCCAGCTTGTGACTCTACAAACTATTTGGTCCCATAGTCCTACCACACAATGACGACATCCAGCTTGTGACTCTACAAACTATTTGGTCCCATAGTCCTACCACACAATGACGACATCCAGCTTGTGACTCTACAAACTATTTGGTCCCATAGTCCTACCACACAATGACGACATCCAGCTTGTGACTCTACAAACTATTTGGTCCCATAGTCCTACCACACCGACATCCAGCTTGTGACTCTACAAACTATTTGGTCCCATAGTCCTACCACACAATGACGACATCCAGCTTGTGACTCTACAAACTATTTGGTCCCATAGTCCTACCACACAATGACGACATCCAGCTTGTGACTCTACAAACTATTTGGTCCCATAGTCCTACCACACAATGACGACATCCAGCACTCTACAAACTATTTGGTCCCATAGTGACTTGTGACTCTACAAACTATTTGGTCCCATAGTCCTACCACACAATGACGACATCCAGCTTGTGACTCTACAAACTATTTGGTCCCATAGTCCTACCACACAATGACGACATCCAGCTTGTGACTCTACAAACTATTTGGTCCCATAGTCCTACCACACAATGATCCAGCGACATCCAGCTTGTGACTCTACAAACAAACTACCACATTTGGTCCCAGCTTAGTCCTACCACACAATGACATCCAGCTTGTGACTCTACAAACTATTTGGTCCCAGCTTGTGACTGACTCTACAAACTATTTGGTCCCATAGTCCTACCACACAATGACGACATCCAGCTTGTGACTCTACAAACTATTTGGTCCCATAGTCCTACCACACAATGACGACATCCAGCTTGTGACTCTACAAACTATTTGGTCCCATAGTCCTACCACACAATGACGACATCCAGCTTGTGACTCTACAAACTATTTGGTCCCATAGTCCTACCACACAATGACGACATCCAGCTTGTGACTCTACAAACTATTTGGTCCCATAGTCCTACCACACAATGTGACATCAGCTTGTGACTCTACAAACTATTTGGTCCCATAGTCCTACCACACAATGACGACATCCAGCTACCACACAATGACGACATCCAGCTTGTGACTCTACAAACTATTTGGTCCCATAGTCCTACCACACAATGACGACATCCAGCTTGTGACTCTACAAACTATTTGGTCCCATAGTCCTACCACACAATGACGACATCCAGCTTGTGACTCTACAAACTATTTGGTCCCATAGTCCTACCACACAATGACGACATCCAGCTTGTGACTCTACAAACTATTTGGTCCCATAGTCCTACCACACAATGACGACATCCAGCTTGTGACTCTACAAACTATTTGGTCCCATAGTCCTACCACACATCCAGCTTGTGACTCTACAAACTATTTGGTCCCATAGTCCTACCACACAATGACGACATCAGCTTGTGACTCTACAAACTATTTGGTCCCATAGTCCTACCACACAATGACGACATCCAGCTTGTGACTCTACAAACTATTTGGTCCCATAGTCCTACCACACAATGACGACATCCAGCTTGTGACTCTACAAACTATTTGGTCCCATAGTCCTACCACACAATGACGACATCACGCTTGTGACTCTACAAACTATTTGGTCCCATAGTCCTACCACACAATGACGACATCACGCTTGTGACTCTACAAACTATTTGGTCCCATAGTCCTACCACACAATGACGACATCACGCTTGTGACTCTACAAATTATTTGGTCCCATAGTCCTACCACACAATGACGACATCCAGCTTGTGACTCTACAAACTTGTTGGATGCATTTGCTGTTTGTTTTGGTTGTGTTTTGGATGATGTGTTTTGTTTTAGGCCGTCATTGTAAATAAAAAATTGTTCTTAACTGACTTGCCTAGATAAAGGTTCAATAAACAATGTAATAATTATGTATCTAGTCTCCCCATTTGAAGGTGTCATAAGTATTTGGACACATTTAACTTATACTTTATTAAATATAATCAAAAAGTTAGTATTTGTTCCCATATTCCGAGCATGCAGTTACTACATCATGCTGTGACTCGACATTTGGATGCATTTGCGTTTCGGATTATGGTGTGTCCAGTAGAAATGAACGGTACATAATGTATTGTGTTATTCTTTATTGTAAATAAGAATAGAATATGCTTCTAAACAATTCTACATTCATGTGGATGCTACCATGATTACATATAATCATGAATGAATAGTGAATAATGATGAGTGAGAAAGTTACAGCTGCACAACAACGATCATGCCCCCAAAACATATTATCCTCTCACCATTACCAATAACGGGAGGTTTTGGGGGGGTTGATATTCATGCCTCATTATTCACGATTTATTCATGATTATCCATAGTCATGGGAGCATCATGTAGACGTGTTCAGAAACATATTCTATTCTTATTTATAATAAAAGTGACTCCAAAATGACACCATACATTATTTACCATTTATTTCTACTGGGCACAACATATTTTATTTAACCTTTATTTAACTAGGCAAGTCAGTTAAGAACAAATTCTTATTTACAGTGACAGCCTACACCGGTCAAACCCGGACGACGCTGGGCCAATTGTGCGCCGCCCTATGGGACTCCCAATCACGGCCGGATGTGATACAGCCTGGATTCAAACCAGGGACTGTATTGAAGCCTCTTGCACTGAGATGCAGTGCCTTAGACCGCTGCGCCACTCGGGAGCCCATAAACTGCATTCCCAGCATTCATAGGGGAGTGTATGACATGATTAGGTTTGGCCTGCTATATTCAAATACCTTTGAAAAGCTTCCTTCCAAACTGGGAAAAACACTATGTAAAACAATTCTGAGCCCTTAATTCACACCTCCCTGAGGCATATAGTAAGTTCAACATCTTTCCATCCTCTTCCCTCTGTTTCCAGCCGATCAACCTTATCAGCTCTATCCGTTAAAGAGCAACTGCCTACGAGGGTATGAAAAAAGGGTTTTGTCTAGAGGAGATGGAGCTTTTGTCAAAATGGACTTTTTGTAGCAGGTTTAAGAGAATTTAAGCAGCAGATTAGGAAGTAACGTAGCAGGTTAGGATAATTAGGTTAAGGGAAGGGTTAGCTTAAATGCCCCCCAAAAACAATCTACTTTTGACGGCAAATTTGACAAAAGGTGTACCATGAAAAAGTGAAGTTTGTATGCGAAGCTCTTCAGACAGTACCGGAACACCCAAAATGGAGTAGAACAACCCTCCACCTCTCGCCGCGCCCCTCTCGGATCCTGGCCAATTCCATCGCGAGGGAGTGTGTAAATTGCCCGTAGGCACAGATCTAGGTTCAGTTTACCCTCCCCCAAATCCTAAACTCAACCAAAAACTGGCCTTAGATCGGCGTCTAGGGTTCATATAGTCCTGCAGCAGGTGTGTCCGGGAAGAGTCAAACCCCCAACCCTTCTCATGTTCTCGGTGTTACACCACCTATAAATCCAGGACACTGGCTCGAGCAGGGTCTGAAGGCTATACCCACCCATGAGAGAGAGGACGTCTCGGTTCTGACCAACAAGACATCTTCATCTCCAGCTGTGCACCTTCAATGCAGGCAAGTGAGTCTTATAGGTTAGGCTATATATGTTGCCCAAAAGTTTTATTTTCACAATCTGCTTTATGAAATTCCTTTATGCAAAATAAAATCATCTGCTGCTTCGAATAAACAGCTTTTGGTCAGCATCAACTCAACTTGATTTGATTTATTTTAGGCTACCAGTACATCACCAATGACAACTCCATAACTCCGTCTCTGGACTTTCCCCTGGAGTCTATTCTGTCTGTGTTTGCCTCAATGTTTCCCTCTCGAGAAGGTGAGCACCATTCCAAATGGAGAGAGATCTGCACCTGCCTCACGCTGAGCCACGCGCACAATACATGATGAAGATGACGTTTTGTTCGTTCGGCTCGCGTTAAGCAGGTGCAGGAAAACTGCGTGAAAACAAAGCAACAACAAAAAACAAAGCAGACGGAAAAGGGGATAAAGTTAAAATAAATGTGAATATAATTTGAAAAGGCGCTATAAACATATAATCCATCGACCACTCATTAGAGATTAGCCGGCTCTACAATATTCCAGTAGGGACAAGTAATTGGATCAGAGCCCAGTTTTGAGCAGATAGGCTACCAACGCAGGCATAGAGGCCTGTATAGTTGTCGCATAGACATACAAAGAAAAATTCTGAAATGACTTTTTCTACTTTTTTCTTTGTGTTGAGCAGGTGGGCACTATCTACATGGAAGCGGAGTTCTAATGGCCGTTGCGTGTCTGTTCATTATTTAGTAAATATTGACATTGCATTTTCTCTCGTGGGCAGAGAGAATAGGACCGGGGACGTATGCTACCACGGAGATCCAAGTCCCTTCCAACAGTGTGGTTGAAATGGCACGGTAATAGTAGGGTAGTCTGATGGAGGAATCGGTTAAACATTAACGTGCCGTGCGTGCGGCCTGGCGGACACAGCGGAGAGCTCTCCAACCGGACCAAATGTCTGACAACGAACTACGTTTAATAAAGTCGAATAAAATGTATTTAAATTAAGATGAATAATAGGCCTATAATGACACACACACACACAGGTCAAGAGGGTCTTGGTGGAGCTTGCTGGTGACTTGCTGCCTGGGGTGTGTGTGAGTGCACATTGGTAGGTGTTGTTGGTGCCTGAGGGGTGTGTGCTTTTAACAGACAGTCAAATGTGTCACAAATTAAACATGCAAACACCCTGGGAGTTCCTGATTGTCAAATAGGTTGTGTTCCATGTTTCTGATTGGCCCTTAAATGAGATAGAAAGGAGATAAGAGAAACCCTGAGGCTTTAGGCCTACCTCTCTGTCGCTCTCTCTCTGTCTCACTGTCTCACTCTCTTGGTCTCTGTCTCTCTCTCTGTCTCTGTCTTTGTCTCGGTCTCTCTCGCTCTCTCTCTCTTTCATCTCTCACACACACACCGTCTGTCTGAGTTTGGGTGGCAGGAGTCTGTTTTTCACATTTGCTCTTTAGGAAGATTAGTTTCCAGGCTAACATGTGGTTGCTTGGTAACGGGTGGCGCAAGTCATTTCCACCTCTGCTCACTATTCAAACGGCCTGACCTTACAGGGGAGCAGGACAACACTCACACAACGCTGAAACAACACTCACACAACGCTGAAACACTCAAACGTCATAAAACAACTTCACTCAAAATTATAACAACACTGTGGGTGTGTGTATGTTTGTGTGTGTGTTTGTGAGTGTGTGTGTAGTGTGTGTGTCAGGACAACACTCACACAACGCTGAAACAGTCAAACAACATAAAACAACTTCACTCAAAATGATAACAACACTGTGTGTGTGTGTGTGTGTTTGTGTGTGTGTTTGTGAGTGTGTGTGTGTGTGTGTGTCAGGACAACACTCACACAACGCTGAAACGCTCAAACAACATAAAAAACTTCACTCAAAATGATAACAACACTGTGTGTGTGTGTGTGTGTGTGTGTGTGTGTGTGTGTGTGTGTGTGTGTGTGTGTGTGTGTGTGTGTGTGTGTGTGTGTGTGTGTGTGTGTGTGTGTGCCCAGATGTTATCAGGTCAGGTCATGCAAATGATGCATTTGCCAGTGAAATGGGACTAACTGCTATAGAGGGTGAAGGACTGAAGGTTTAAAGTGTTGAGGGAGTAGTTAAATAGTTATGTTAGTTAATGTCACACACACACACACACTGTGACTCCTTTTAGGACCACTAGGTGGAGGCATCAGCTCATAGATACAGAGCACTTAGAATTCCATGACAAATATTCAAATTCTTACCCGAAGTGGAACCTTTGTTGCCAACAGCCTTTATAATGACAGTAGGCTCTAAATGAAACAAGGTTTTCTAAACTCTGTGAAGGCCCATCACTATGCTACATACAGTATGTGTTTTCTATGAGTCTGGGGCCCATATTCATAAAGCTGCTCACAGGCCCAGTGCAGTCAAAAATGTGATTTCCTGTGTTTTATATCTATTTCCACACTAGGAGGTTGTAATAATACTGTGAAATTGTGAACATTTTGATAAAGCCCTTTTAGTGTAAGAGCTGTTTGAAAAGACCTCCTGAAATCACAGTCTGTTGTGGTGGGATGGAGTTTCAGCCAGCCTGGTGACCCAGGCGGTAATTTAGTTAATAGACCAATAAGAAAGAGAGTTCTAAACCTGTCTGCCAATAACAGCTAGTTTTCAGTTCCCCCCCACCACTCAGACCACTCCCAGCCAGTCCTAGCTAAATTCTAGCTTGAAAAATTGCTTATTTTTGGCCATTTTAATTGAGAACAATCACAGTAAGGTACTTCATTTTTACCCAGATATGATTTGATATTGAGATTAAAACAGCTGCATTGGACCTTTAAAGAAGGAGAGCTGATCTAGGATGAGTTTTGCCTTATTAGATCATATCGAATCCACTGATCCTGGATCAGCACTGATAGTTTAGTTTGTGAATAAGGCCTCTGACCTCCTCTCAGAAGTACACCTGCTTTAATGATGAAAGCTGAATGTGTCCAGTTGATCCTGTGTCTAACATGTCCAATGGGCCACACTGGTTAACGTAACTGTCCAGTGAAAATCTAACGTTTAGAAGTTCACATTCTTTTAACTCAAACCCAAATAATGTTGTTGACTCATCTTATACTCGTATTTGTGGCCAAAGCATAAATTGGAGGGGGAAAAAACACTTTAAAAATCCCACCTCAAACGTGTATCTCAAACAGACTGGTTTAAAAAATGCTTGCTATTTACACATAGAGGATGATGTGGAGGATGAGCTGGCCAATCAGTGGTCTACTTGCGTGAATATTTTTAATGGCCGGTGTATGTCCACACCGTTCTGTTGTTGGGCTAAACCCACACCATTCCTACACAGAAAAACTGATTTTTAGCATACTTAATTACCATTTTTTTTAGGAAGGAAAGCTATTTCACTCATATTGTCATTAATTATAGGTCATATTTCATAGAAATCTAGAAACACTGGACAATTACTCTTTCTCTTTTAGCCCTATGCTCTGTTATTGTAAGGAGGCATCTGTAAGACATTGTAACAATACAAGTATTATACCTTAGAATATCTGTGTGTGTGTGTGTGTGTGTGTGTGTGTGTGTGTGTGTGTGTGTGTGTGTGTGTGTGTGTGTGTGTGTGTGTGTGTGTGTGTGTGTGTGTGTGTGTGTGTGTGTGTGTGTGTGTGTGTGTGTGTATAAGCCTATATTATAAGCAGATGAGATGTGTTCATCTTTGCCATAAGTCACCTCTGTTGTAGGCTAATAATTTAATATTGATTCTCTCCTCTCTCTTTCCTTCTCTCTGCAACCTGCTGCCTCCGCGGCGTCTCCATGGTAACCCGTGTTCCGTAAGCTGTTGCTGATGGTGTGAAGTTGCATAACCGGTTTTCCCCCTTAATCGACACAAACAGTAGCCTACATCACGTCAAAGAAACTGATTATTATTTTTGCACCTATGGAGATTAAAAAAGGCCTATCCTTGCCGCCCAACAAAATGACTGGGAATAAAATAGGCTAAATGAAGAAGCGCGCCTCTTTGGGAGATGAGGAGTAGCCTCTGTATAGGCTAATAAATCCAAACCATTAGCATTATTTTAACACATATTTGTTGTAGCCTGATCAGGAAACAGATTATATGAGTTTGAGGAGGTTTAGAGACGAGTTTTGTATCTTTTCTATCGTTTTGCTTCATGGCCATGTGAGCTGGTGTAAAGTCTCTCTCTCTCGCTCTCTCTTTCTCCCTCCTCTCTCTGTCTGTCTTTCTTATCCCCATTGCTGTCTCGGTTGTTGCCTTGGAGACGGAACGGGAATGCAGCAGCGGCTGGGAGAGAAAATGTTGAATTCCACCTTCCCCCGGCTCGCGACTCCGCAGTATCTCCCCTCCTCTCTTCTCCTTCTTCACAGCGCCACTTCTATCAGACTGCAGCAAAACTCATCCAATCACCTGCTTGGAAAACTGCACCACGTGTTCCGTCTTCCTTTATTCACAAATTTTAGCTCTGCGCTCGAGCTGATGAGTCATCATAGAATGGCAACACACACGCACAGATGGAGATAGTGATGAGGAGGAGAAGAAGGAGGTGGTGTTGATGATAATGGAGATGATGACGATGATAAAAAAGATGACACTGGTGAAAATGAGATCACTGTCAAACTCCAGTAGGCTACATTATCACACTCCCATGCAGCGAGGTTTCAGCACCACTCGATTTCAGAACCATGGACAGCGACAATAAGAAGGCCTTGCATTCATACAAGGGCCGCCTGCCGCTGAGATCACTACTCCAGTTTTTCTTTCTATAAAAAGCCCACCAATAAACCTTGATTTTGTCAATTGAGCAATATGTCTATAGAGGTTCTAAATCTGAGTATGGACGCAGTGTTGACCTGCATGGCTTGATGTTCTATCTCATCTGAACTTTGATTGACTCGTTTTGACCTATAGCCTCGTTGACCAGGACCTTAACACAGCTGGGGACATTATGTGCCCACGGACATCAGTACCAGCCCAGCTGTTGCATGTTGCTTCACTGTAGAAGGCTATTGGCTAGTCGTTTGAGGTTTCCAGAGTCGTAGGCTTATAATCAGTCATAGAGATGGTGTTGCTCTGGGTCTAGTAAAACTAAAGCTGTCCAGAAAGTGTACACCTCTGATTATTACATACAGGGCTAACTTTCAGCGTTCGTCATACTGCATGTTCTTCATCACATTAATCACAAGGCAATTCAATTAAACATTGCTGGGAGGCACGGGGACCGTTTGTAACGATTTATACTTGTATTTTTGAATGTACAATATATAAAACAGAACGTTTTATAATACCATAGTAACAGTTGCCACATGTTAACGGTAAAGAATCCCGTTGGTTTGAAGTGGTAAAATAGTACATTCAACGTTCAGAGGGGGTGGGGGGCAGGCAGCGTCTCTCGCGCCACTGAGCCCAGTCCCTTGGAGAGCACGGTGACGTTCCCCCTCTTATGAAACGAATATATACATTTTCCCCAAAACACTGACGCGCTATAAGCTATCACTTTAGTCCACCGTATAATAGCCTATCCATTTCTCAAAAGCCACAATAACGATACAATCAGAATACTTTTTATACAGCATGCAGTGAAGTTAACTATAGCTATCTCTTTCCGCCCAAAGTCCCGTGTAGTGTCCGTTAGATTCCCCGAGCTTTGACTGAACACATGACACGACAGTTCGGTAACGGGGCGAGGTGAAGCTAGGCGTGTGACTGATTCCTCCTGATTCCAGACTCAGGTTCCCGATCAAATCCCCGTCGTGCGTTAGTCCGGTTCACCAAGCGTATACATTCAATCCCCGCTCAAACAACCGGCGGGTGTGTGGCTGGTGTCCGCGACCGTATCCTAAACCAAATCCCCCTCCCCTCCCTCTCTCCTCCCCTCATCCAGTTCTTAACGATCCAACTCGCTTATCCGTTTCCCGTCTTTCTCCTTCTTCTCCTTCTCCTTCTCCTTCTCCCTTGACCCTCCCTCGTTCTTCAGGTCCTGGAACACCTCGGTAAAGTAGTGCGGGTCTGCGTTTATCCTCAACATTGGCCCGCTCATCCGGTCAATGAGACCAAGGGCCCGCTCCCAGAAGGCCTCACGGTTGGACTCCACCAGGAACGGCTTGAGCGGGTAGGAGATCTCGTTGCCCATGTAGGAGTAGGCCAGGTACAGGCAGGTGAGGAAGGTCGCCTGCAGCTCGTATTCAGACACCGTGTCTTCCTCCACGGCCTCTCGGCAGAGCAAGTAGACGAAGACCAGGTTAGCCGGGGTGATGAAGCCCTGGTCCTGCCAGCCCTGCACTAACAGAGCCCGGTCCACGTTACGGAACCACAGGATGACCTCATTGGCCGTGAGCTCTTTGAGCTTGAAGCAGCGGCGGCAGAGAAAGTCAGAGAGACACCTCAGGAGCTCGCCGGTGGAAGCCTGGAGGACGAACAACACAAACAGTTAGGCACACACACACACGCGCACACACACACACACACACACACACACACACACACACACACACACACACACACACACACACACACACACACACACACACACACACACACACACACACACACACACACACACGTTACCCACCTGCACCACCACCCTCCGAGGGGAGATGAATAAGCGCCCATTCTGGGTCTGCCGCCGGGTCTGGTCCGGTACTGTAGGAACAGGCACAGGAATTGGCCCGTGTTTGGGCCCTGTCGGTTTTCGGTCGAGTATTCCGTTGGACGGTTGTGATTTCTTGATGTTGTCGGTGTTGAGCTGGTCCACCAAGGCATCGGATTTGGCCTGGCTGGCGTCGGGTTTGGGATTCACCTTTTTGGCATTCTTCTTCTTGGCCGATGCGGCGACCAGCCTCTTCCACGTCAGAGCATGGAGCAGCACCGAGTGGCGCTTCTTTAGGCTCTTCTCCTGTGGTTTCCCGCCGGTCGCAAGGTCCGGTTTCTCGTCCACACACACACCGCCCGCTGCCTTCCTTGACCTCGGCGACAGAGACAGAACAGTACCCATGTCTGCAGCGCGCAGCGCCTTCCAACACACGGAGCTTCCCGAGCTTTGTGTCCCAGTCCGTATCGATGGGGTGTTCGAATAGTTTAATTAAAGTTCACACACACAGCTACATTGACGGTTTGACCGCGGAGAGTCCAGAGATGTCCAGAGGTGTGTGATACTCGGTGATTCCAGCAATATGCGCGAGATTCACTCATTTTCTTCTCTCTCTCTCTCTGACTCTCTCTCTATTGAACACACAGTCGTCCCCCCTCTCTCTCTCTCACTCTCTTTCTCTCTCTCTCCTCTCTCTATCACACACACGTTCACGAATCACGATCACACACACGCTGTGCCACTCCTTCTGTCGCAGCGCAGCGCGCGGCACTCAGCTCTTGGAATGGACAGAGGCCGGTAACTGCAGGTGCGCGAGAGATGCTGCCGGTTTAAAAGCGTTAAACGGGAGTTACAGCTCCAAATGTCCAACCGGAGAGGATGGTGCTTAGATTGACAGGTTATTCGACCAATGTGTGTATGCGTGCGTGCGTGCGTGCGTGTGCGTGTGTGTGTGTGTGTGATGCCCTCCATATCTCCAGCTTGTTGAGTGTTAAAACAGGCTGCAGATGTTCATGGGGGATAGAGAAGGAGTGAGGAAGAGATAAGAAGGTGAGAAGGACTTACAGGAGGAAGAGTGAGGGAAGGAGGGTGAGAGATGAGAGGCAGATGGAGAGAGAGGGAAGGAGGGGGAGAGATGAGAGACAGATGGAGAGAGAGGGAAGGAGGGTGAGAGATGAGAGACAGATGGAGAGAGAGGGAAGGAGGGTGAGAGATGAGAGACAGATGGAGAGAGAGGGAAGGAGGGGGAGAGATGAGAGGCAGATGGAGAGTGAGGGAAGGAGGGTGAGAGATGAGAGACAGATGGAGAGAGAGGGAAGGAGGGGGAGAGATGAGAGGCAGATGGAGAGAGAGGGAAGGAGGGTGAGAGATGAGAGACAGATGGAGAGAGAGGGAAGGAGGGGGAGAGATGAGAGGCAGATGGAGAGAGAGGGGGAAGGAGGAGAGAGGGAAGGGAGAGATGAGAGACAGATGAGAGACAGATGGAGAGAGAGGGAAGGAGGGTGAGAGATGAGACAGATGGAGAGAGAGGGAAGGAGGGGAGAGATGAGAGACAGATGGAGAGAGAGGGAAGGAGGGGGAGAGATGAGAGGCAGATGGAGAGAGAGGGAAGATGAGAGATGAGAGGCAGATGGAGAGAGAGGGAAGGAGGGTGAGAGATGAGAGGCAGATGGAGAGATGAGGACAGATGGAGAGAGAGGGAAGGAGGGGAGAGATGAGAGACAGATGGAGAGAGAGGGAAGGAGGGTGAGAGATGAGAGACAGATGGAGAGAGGGAAGGAGGGGAGAGATGAGAGACAGATGGAGAGAGGGAAGGAGGGGAGAGATGAGAGACAGATGGAGAGAGAGGGAAGGAGGGGGAGAGATGAGAGGCAGATGGAGAGAGAGGGAAGGAGGGTGAGAGATGAGAGAGAGGCAGATGGAGAGAGAGGGAAGGAGGGTGAGAGATGAGAGGCAGATGGAGAGAGAGGGAAGGAGGGAAGGAGGCAGATGGAGAGAGAGGGAAGGAGGCAGATGGAGGCAGAGAGAGGGGGAAGGAGGGTGAGGACAGATGAGAGATGAGAGGCAGATGGAGAGAGAGGGAAGGAGGGTGAGAGATGAGAGGCAGATGGAGAGAGAGGGAAGGAGGGGAGAGATGAGAGACAGATGGAGAGAGAGGGAAGGAGGGTGAGAGATGAGAGGCAGATGGAGAGAGAGGGAAGGAGGGTGAGAGATGAGAGGCAGATGGAGAGTGAGGGAAGGAGGGTGAGAGATGAGAGGCAGATGGAGAGAGAGGGAAGGAGGGGGAGAGATGAGAGACAGATGGAGAGAGAGGGAAGGAGGGGGAGAGATGAGAGACAGATGGAGAGAGAGGGAAGGAGGGTGAGAGATGAGAGACAGATGGAGAGAGAGGGAAGGAGGGTGAGAGATGAGAGGCAGATGGAGAGAGAGGGAAGGAGGGTGAGAGATGAGAGGCAGATGGAGAGAGAGGGAAGGAGGGTGAGAGATGAGAGGCAGATGGAGAGACAGAGGGAAGGAGGGGGGAGAGATGAGAGACAGATGGAGAGAGAGGGAAGGAGGGTGAGAGATGAGAGACAGATGGAGAGAGAGGGAAGGAGGGTGAGAGATGAGAGGCAGATGGAGAGAGAGGGAAGGAGGGTGAGAGATGAGAGGCAGATGGAGAGAGAGGGAAGGAAGGGGAGAGATGAGAGGCAGATGGAGAGAGGCAGGGAAGGAAGGGGAGAGATGAGAGGCAGATGGAGAGAGAGGGAAGGAAAGGGGAGAGATGAGAGGCAGATGGAGAGAGAGGGAAGGAAGGAAGGGGAGAGATGAGAGGCAGATGGAGAGGCAGATGGAGAGAAGGAAGGAGGGGAGAGATGAGAGGCAGATGGAGAGAGAGGGAAGGAAGGGGAGAGATGAGAGGCAGATGGAGAGAGAGGGAAGGAGGGGGAGAGATGAGAGGCAGATGGAGAGAGAGGGAAGGAAGGGGAGAGATGAGAGGCAGATGAGAGAGAGGGAAGGAAGGGGAGAGATGAGAGGCAGATGGAGAGAGAGGGAAGGAGGGGGAGAGATGAGAGGCAGATGGAGAGAGAGGGAAGGAAAGGGAGGGGAGAGATGAGAGGCAGATGGAGAGAGAGATGGAAGGAGGAGGATGAGAGATGAGAGGCAGATGGAGAGAGAGGGAAGGAAGGGGAGAGATGAGAGGCAGATGGAGAGAGAGGGAAGGAGGGTGAGAGATGAGAGGCAGATGGAGAGAGAGGGAAGGAAGGGGAGAGATGAGAGGCAGATGAGAGAGAGGGAAGGAAGGGGAGAGATGAGAGGCAGATGGAGATAGATGGAGGAAGGAAGGAAGGGGAGAGATGAGAGGCAGATGGAGAGAGAGGGAAGGAAGGGGAGAGATGAGAGACAGATGGAGATAGAGGGAAGGAAGGGGAGAGATGAGAGGCAGGTGGAGAGAGAGGGAAGGAGGGTGAGAGATGAGAGGCAGATGGAGAGAGAGGGAAGGAAGGGGAGAGATGAGAGGCAGATGGAGAGAGAGGGAAGGAGGGGGTGAGAGATGAGAGGCAGATGGAGAGAGAGGGAAGGAAGGGGGAGAGATGAGAGGCAGATGGAGAGAGAGGGAAGGAGGGTGAGAGATGAGAGGCAGATGGAGAGAGAGGGAAGGAGGGTGAGAGATGAGAGGCAGATGGAGAGAGAGGGAAGGAGGGTGAGAGATGAGAGGCAGATGGAGAGGCAGATGGAGGAGAGGAAGGAAGGGGAGAGATGAGAGGCAGATGGAGAGAGAGGGAAGGAGGGTGAGAGATGAGAGGCAGATGGAGCGAGAGGGAAGGAAGGGGAGAGATGAGAGGCAGATGGAGAGAGAGGGGAGGAGGGTGAGAGATGAGAGGCAGATGGAGAGAGAGGGAAGGAAGGGGAGAGATGAGAGGCAGATGGAGAGAGAGGGAAGGAGGAGAAGAGAAGAGAGGCAGATGGAGAGAGAGGGAAGGAAGGGAAGAGATGAGAGGCAGGTGGAGAGAGAGGGAAGGAGGGTGAGAGATGAGAGGCAGATGGAGAGAGAGGGAAGGAAGGGGAGAGATGAGAGGCAGATGGAGAGAGAGGGAAGGAGGAGAAGAGAAGAGAGGCAGATGGAGAGAGAGGGAAGGAGGGGGAGAGAAGAGAGGCAGATGGAGAGAGGCAGATAGGTGAGAGGGAAGGAGGGGGAGAGGAAAGGAGGATAGGGGTGAGGAGGATAGGAAGAGGAGGATAGGGAGAGGAGGATAGGAAGAGGAGGATAGGAAGAGGAGTACAGGAAGAAGAGGATAGAGAAGAGGATGATAGGAAGAGGAGGATAGGGAAGAGGAGGATAGGGAAGAGGAGGATAGGAAGAGGAGGATAGGGAAGAAGAGGATAGGAAAGTGGGATAGGGGAGAGGAGGATAGGAAGAGGAGGATAGGAAGAGGAGGATAGGGAAGATGAGGATAGGGGAGAGGAGGATAGGAAGACGAGGATAGGGAAGAGGAGGATAGGAAGAGGAGGATAGGGAGAGGAGGATAGGAAGAGGAGGATAGGAAGAGGAGGACAGGAAGAAGAGGATAGAGAAGAGGTGGAAATGGTGGATGAGAGGAAGGGAAAAAGAGGATAGGGAAAGGAGGATAGGAAAAGGAGGATAAGGAAAGGAGGATAGAGAAGAGGAGGATAGGGAAGAGGAGGATAGAGAAGAGGAGGATAGGGGTGAGGAGGATAGAGAAGAGGAGGATAGGAAGAGGAGGATAGGGAGAGGAGGATAAGGAAGATAAGGATAGGAAGAGGGAGGATGGGGAGAGGAGGAGAGGGGAGAGGAGGAGAGGAAGAGGAGGATAGGAATATGAGGATAGGGATAGGGAAGAGGAGGATAGAGGAGGAAGGAGGAAGAGAGGAGGATAGGGGAGATAGGGAGGATAGGAAAGAGGAGGATAGAGGAAGAGGAGGATAGGGAAGAGGAGGAGAGGAGGGGAGAGGATGATAGGAAGAGGAGGATAGGGGAAGAGGAGGATAGGGAAGAGGAGGATAGGAATAGGAGGAGGAGGAGGGAGAGGAGGATAGGGAGAGGAGGATAGGGAAGAGGAGGATAGGGGAGAGGAGGATAGGAAGAGGAGGACAGGGAAGAGGAGGATAGGGAAGAGGAGGATAGGAAGAGGAGGATAGGGGAGGAGGAGGGAAGAAGAGGAGGATAGGAGGATAGGGAAGAGGAGGATAGGGAGAGGAGGAGGAGGATAGGGTTGAGGAGGATAGGAAAATGAGGATAGGGAAAGGAGGATAGAGAAGAGGAGGATAGGGGTGAGGAGGATAGGAAAATGAGGATAGGGAAAGGAGGATAGAGAAGAGGAGGATAGGGGTGAGGAGGATAGAGAAGAGGAGGATAGGGGTGAGGAGGATAGGGGTGAGGAGGATATGGAGAAGAAGATAGGGAAAGGAAGATAGGGAAGAGGAGGATAGGAAGAGGAGGATAGGGAAGAGGAGGATAGGAAGAGGAGGATATGAAGAGGAGGATAGGGGTGAGGAGGATATGAAGAGGAGGATAGGGGATAGGAGGAGGATAGGGAAGAGGAGGATAGGAAGAGGAGGATAGGGGTGAGGAGGATAGGAAGAGGAGGATAGGGGTGAGGAGGAGGAAGAGGAGGATAGGGAGAGGAGGATAGGAAGAGGAGGATAGGAAGAGGAGGATCGGAAGAGGAGGATAGGGAAGAGGAGGATAGGAAGAGGAGGATAGGGGTGAGGAGGAGGAGGAAGGAAGAGGAGGATAGGGAAGAGGAGGATAGGAAGAGGAGGATAGGAAGAGGAGGATAGGAAGAGGAGGACAGGAAGAGGATAGAGAAGAGGTGGAAATGGTGGATGAGAGGAAGGGAAAAGAGTCTGGTGGTGGACATAACTGCTTCTATCTCCTTTCTCCTTCAACCCTCCCTCCCTCCCTCCTGTCACACTCCATTCTCTCTCCTCCCCACCATCTCTGTTTGCTCATTACCCATCCATCCATCCATCCACCCATCCATCCATCCATTCTCACTCCCTCACCCTTCTCCTCCTCCCTCTTTCTTTTTCCTCCCCTCTCCCTCATTTGTGTTCAACTGGTTCTACCCTTCTGCCCAGGTGTTCATTTGTTCACTTCCGTTGGTGTAGTTAAAAGGACTGGTAAAAGAGACATGGTGGGAACTCCCTCTAGTCTGGCCCATGTTTACATCAATCCAATACTTTGAACGTCCGGGAAGGGCTGCACACTTCGGAGAAAACGGTGGAGATTTGGGACTGAGGGAGAGAGGTGTGTTAGCTGTGAGAGCCAATCGAATGCTTTTAAATGTGTAGGGAGGGGCTCACACTTCTGAGAGAAAAGTGGAGATTTGGGATGCAGAGAGAGGCGTGTGAGCTGTGAGAGCCAACCAGAGGCAACCCTCCCTCCACAGAGCAGAGCGCTGCATCACGACACCACCTCCTACTGCATGGCTTTATGGCCAATGCAGCCTTTATGAGACTTTCATCATCATTTTGCTCTTTCCAAATACTCACCCAGCTAACAGGGTGGCCATTTATGGCAGCCACCCTGTGGCTCATGCATGGTATTGCACTTCCATTGCTAAACAAAAATCAATTTCTCGCTGACAAAATCAGGTAGATGTAGTACACGTGTTGTCCACAAGAGGTCATGCGCACATCGTGATGGTGAATGCCCCCATCTGTTCAGATATCAGTCAGAAACGGGGACAAAGGCGGCTTAGCAGGCGTGGATTCAGGATGATATGACACTACAGGCCCTGAATACATGTTTCTGCTGACTTTTTCATTTGCAAACCCCTGACTATAAGAGAAAAAGGCCCGAGATGTTGGGGATTTGTAGCCTACTGACCACATCGTTTGTAATTAAAAGGAAGGCCTATATTTTTTATGTATTGTATCTATGTATTTTCAATGTTATTATGAATAAAACTGTTTTGATACTTGTGGGTCTAGTAGGTCGTACTATAAGATCTTGCTATACGCATATCTTGGCCATAGCCCTGCATCTGACCCCAAAATAACTCAACACCAAAGCCACTAACGTCGTATAAGGCCTAATTATGAATTAATCCACTCATTTCATTTGTCTATGAAAGCCAGTATTTAAGTAGGCTAAACATCTGTAGTGGCAATAGTAGGCTTAGACTGCCTGTAAAAATAACAGCCTAAACCAGAAAGGTAGAATATGGGTGAGAAATCAGCAGGCCCATTATAGGCCAATAGGACAGGCCTATTCATAGAAATGGCCCTAATAAAGGAGGGGTCAGAAGTCTGGACAATGAGCATCTGTGAGATAGATAGCTCGTCGTTAAACGATTAAGACTCTAACTACCAGGATGCATCAGAACAAAACAAAGCCTCTCCCCTCTGCTCTGGGTAGAGATTGCCCAAAATATGATAGTATCAGTTTATCCTCCCCAAATCACAACCTCAATTATTACTGGGTCACGCGTAAAACTGACTCTAGATCAGTGTCTAGGGGTAGACGTTATCCGAGTCCCCCTCCCCTCGCGTCTCGCTCACGGCTGTGGGCTGTGCGCTGCAGGGGGGCGGGAGGCGAGGAGAGCGAAGCGGCAGAAGGCTCATTGTGTGTCGGTTAGAAAGTGGGGGTCGTTGCGGGGGGGAGAAAGCGTGCGTGGAGGCTGAACTCTCGCTTTTGTCGCCTGTGGAGGAGGGGGCGGATTAAGTAGCCTGCTCGCTCACACACACACACCAGGGACGCCCGGTTCGTTTATCAGCATCATCATACCCATTACCGAGGATACACAGTGAACCGGGAAGGGATGCAAATTTAGCGCGAGACGGACAGTGGGACTTCGGTCTCAGCTGGATTCGGATAAATGGTGCGTGCGCCGTGCCGTCGTCGGCGATGAGAAGAAAGGAGGACAAAAGATGAACCGGTGGAGGATAGACACGGCCCCCCGGTAGACACGCGCCTTCGGTTTACCGCATCTCTCTGATCTCGTGCCGCCGTGCGTGAGTCTGTTGGTCGGTCGTTCAGACTGTGTCTCACTAGGGAGAAAAACCCGAACAGTATTTCCGAATTACAGGAGGCGTTGCCTGTATCTGACTGACTGCAGAGAGACTATTGTCTGTGTGTGATTTGACGTTTAGGGGTGTGATTGTATGTGAGCGGGTGTGCTTGTGTGTGTGGTGACTGTGAGAGGTGTGTTTGTCTGATTTGATGGCGAGGGGTGTGTGAGTTGTTGGTGTAAGGTTGTGTGTGGGTTGACAGTACAGGTGTGTGTGTGAGCCATGGGGAACACAGAGAGTATGGAGTCTCAGCTAGCTGTCATCAGGGCCAGAGCTGCTCCTGTCAAGCTGCCCATGCCTGATCCTGCTGAGCTGGAAGAGAGGTTCTCCATTGCACTGGTAGGTGACACACACACACGCATTAAACGCACACATGCTTACATACACACGCTCATACATTGCATGTGCGTGTCTGTAGGAGTGTTGTGTGTGTGTGTGTGTTGGAGTGTTGAGTGTGTGTGTATGTGAGTGTTGAGTGTGTGTGTGTGTGTGTATGAGTGTTGAGTGTGTGTATGTGTGAGTGTTGAGTGTGTGTGTGTGTGTGTGTGTGTGTGTGTATGAGTGTGTGTGTGTGTGTGTATGTATGAGTGTGTGTGTGTGTGTGTGTGTGTGTGTGTGTTGAGTGTGAGTGCGTGTGTATGAGTGTTGAGTGTGTGTGTATGTATGAGTGTTGAGTGTGTGTGTGTGAGTGTGTGTGTGAGTGTGTGTGTGTGTGTATGAGTGTGTGTGTGTGTGTGTGTGTATGAGTGTTGTGTGTGATGAGTGTTGAGTGTGTGTGTGTATGAGTGTTGAGTGTGTGTGTGTATGAGTGTTGAGTGTGTGTGTGTGTGTTGAGTGTTGAGTGTGTGTGTGTATGAGTGTTGTGTGTGTGTGTGTGTATGAGTGTTGTGTGTGTTAGTGTGTGTGTGAGTGTTG
>NW_024609831.1:517500-520000 GCF_018296145.1 Oncorhynchus tshawytscha
GGGAATACCAGAATAACCCTAACCCCACTGTCGTTAGAAATTCCGTCGGAGAGTCCAGGAGTCGACTCAGGTGCTCAGAGAACTGGAGATCTCACTACGGACCAATCACATCGGGTGAGTCACAGGCCGCAGCCAATCACAGAGTCCTGGATCAAAATGAATCAGAACCGAATCAGAGTCACGTTGACATTCACTCAGTTCCAAACCATTCTGACTCAGAGAGGAGGGTTTAGCTGGCCAGGGGTTTTAGTGATTGTACAGCTAGATATTGAACAGTGAATTATTGGTCTGATAATAAATCCTAATGTTCCTCTGTCTCCAGGTGGGTGAGGGAGTTTCTCAACGAGGAGAATCAGGGCCTAGATGTTCTAGTAGAGTACCTCTCCTTCGCTCAGTACGCGGTCACGTGAGTGTGTGTGACTGTGTGTGTGTGGGCATATCACCTTTTCCATACGCGTGTGTTCTGTTGAGTCACGTGTGTGTGTGTGTCTGTGTGTGTGTGTGTGTGTGTGTGTGTGTAGGTTTGATGGGGAGGTATCGGAGGCCAGTACTGAAGAGAGAGCTGTAGATTCCCCCTGGAGTCGTTCTATAGAAGATCTCCATGGAGACAGCAACCTGCCCTCCCCCTCCAGTGGCAACAACATACAGCGCTCCTCACGCCACTCTATCGGGTAACACAAACCCAAACACACACACATATATGCCACTCCATCAGTTAACACACACACCACGTTGCGGTGTTAATCCTGTGTTGATTGTATGTTGACTGTGTCAGGTCAGCGTTGGTGTCCAGGTCTAACACACTGCCCAGTAGGAAGACACTGAAGAACTCCCGCCTGGTGTGTAAGAAGGACGACGTTCACGTGTGTGTGATGTGTCTCAGAGCCATTATGAACTACCAGGTGAACTATACATCTGTCCCCTCTCACCTATCTCTCCCTCTCTCTCTCTTAACCCCTCCTATCTCTCCCTCTCTCTCTTAACCCCTCCTATCTCTCCCTCTCTCTCTTAACCCCTCCTATCTCTCCCTCTCTCTCTCTTAACCCCTCCTATCTCTCCTCTCTCTCTCTCTTAACCCCTCATATCTCTCCCTCTCTCTCTTAACCCCTCATATCTCTCCCTCTCTCTCTTAACCCCTCCTATCTCTCCCTCTCTCTCTTAACCCCCTATATCTCTCCCTCTCTCTCTTAACCCCTCCTATCTCTCCCTCTCTCTCTTAACCCCTCCTATCTCTCCCTCTCTCTCTTAACCCCTCCTATCTCCTCTCTCTCTTAACCCTATCCTCCTCTCTCTAACCTCTCTCTCTCTCTCTTAACCCCTCCCTCTCTCTCCCTCTCTCTCTTTAACCCCTCCTCTCTCTCTCTCTCCCTCTCTCTCTTTAACCCCTCCTATCTCTCTCTCTCTCTCTCTCTTAACCCCCCTCCTCTCTCTCTCTCCCTCTCTCTCTTTAACCCCTCCTTTCTCTCTCTCCCTCTCTGTCTTTAACCCCTCCTATCTCTTTCTCTCTCTCTCTCTCTTAACCCCTCCTCTCTCTCTCTAACCCCTCCTATCTCTCTCTCTCTCTCTTAACCCCTCCTATCTCTCTCTCTCTTAACCCCTCCAATCTCTCCCCTCTCTCTCTTAACCCCTCCTATCTCTCTCTCTCTCTCTTAACCCCTCCTATCTCTCCCCCTCTCTCTCTTAACCCCTCCTATCTCCCCCTCTCTCTCTTAACCCCTCCTATCTATCTCAACCCCTCCTATCTCTCCCCCTCTCTCTCTCATCCTGACCCTTCCTTCCTCTCATCCTCGTGGTTATGTTTGATAGCAGTGATTGATATGTGATTTGTTATGTTCCCCTCCCTCTGTCTGTAGTATGGCTTTAACATGGTCATGTCCCATCCTCATGCTGTGAATGAGATCGCTCTGAGCCTCAACAACAGAAACCCAAGGTCAGTAGTCAGTGAACACCTCTCTCTGTGTCTGCATTAGGAAGGAGGAACCCTTTAGAGCACTGGTTCCCAACCAGGGGTACCAGGGCCTCTGGGGCTATCCACAGGGGGTACCAGGGCCTCTGGGGCTACTTGGCCTATCCACAGGGGGTACCAGGGCCTCTGGGGCTACCAGGGCCTCTGGGGCTACTTGGCCTATCCACAGGGGTACTAGGGCCTCTGGGGCTACCAGGGCCTCTGGGGCCTATCCACAGGGGTACCAGGGCCTCTGGGGCTCCACAGGGGTACCAGGGCCTCCTATCCATCCACAGGGGTACCAGGGCCTCTGGGGGGCTACCAGGGCCTCTGGCCTATCCACAGGGGTACCAGGGCCTCTGGGGCTACTTGGCCTATCCACAGGGGTACCAGGGCCTCTCCACATCCACAGGGGGTACCAGGGCCTCTGGGGCTACTTGGCCTATCCACAGGGGTACCAGGGCCTCTGGGGCTACTTGGCCTATCCACAGGGGTACCAGGGCCTCTGGGGCTACTTGGCCTATCCACAGGGGTACCAGGGCCTCTGGGGCTACT
>NW_024609831.1:525000-572500 GCF_018296145.1 Oncorhynchus tshawytscha
CCACCACCTCCACCAATGCCAGGGAACAGTGAGTGTTAGTTCTGACCTATCATATTGCTCCGTTGTTCATGTAATTGATGTAATGGTTGTAATCGGCCTTCTCTATCCTGGTTGGTTAATTCTCTGTCTTCTCTCTCCTGGTTAGTTCTCTGTCTTCTCTCTCCTGGTTGGTGAACTTCTCTGGGATATGTGGGACGGTAGCGTCCCACCTCACCAACAGCCAGTGAAATTACAGGGCGCCAAATTCAAAACAACAGAAATCCCATAATTAAAATTCCTCAAACATACAGTGTCCGATTTCAAATAGGCTTTATGGCGAAAAGCACACCAAACGATTATGTTATGTCAGCGCCTAGTCACAGAAAACCATACAGCCATTTTCCAGCTAAGGAGAGGGCTCACAAAAATCAGAAATAGCGATTAAATTAATCACTAACCTTTGATGATCTTCAGGTGGCACGCACAGGACTTCATGTTACACAATAAATGTGTGTTTTGTTCGACAAAGTTAATCTTTATGTCCAAAAATCTCATTTGAAATTGGTGTGTTATGATCAGAAATGCATTGTCTCAAACAAACGTCTGGTGAAAGTGCAGAGAGCCAGATCAAATTACAGAAATACTCATAATAAACATGAATAAAAGATACAAGTTTTATACATGGAAATATAGATAAACTTCTCCTTAATGCAACCGCTGTGTCAGATTTCAAAAAGACTTTACGGCGAAAGCACACCTTGCGATTATGTTAGGTCAGTGCCTAGTCACAGAAAAACATCCAGCCATTTTCCAAAGAAGGAGAGGTGTCAGAAAAGTCAGAAATAGCGTTATAAATATTCACTTACCTTTGAGGATCTTGATCGGAATGCACTCCCAGGAATCCCAGTTCCACAATAAATGTTTGTTTTGTTCGATAAAGTCCATAATTTAGGTCCAAATACCTCCTTTTTGTTTGCGTGTTTAGCCCAGTAATCCAAATGCATAATGAGCGATCACTTGTTCAGACGAAATGTCAAAAAAGTTATATTACAGTTCGTAGAAACATGTCAAACGATGTATAGAATCAATCTTTAGGATGTTTTTAACATAAATCTTCAATAATGTTCCAACCCGGAGAATTCCTTTGTCTTTTAGAAATGCAATGGAACGCAGCTACCTCTCACGGGTGCACTCTGCTAGACACCTGGCTCAAACAGCTCTCTTTCTCTCCCCTTTCACAGTAGAAGCCTCAAACAAGGTTCTAAAGACTGTTGACATCAAGTGGAAGCCATAGGAAGTGCAATATGACCCCATAGACACTGTATATTCAATAGGCAATGACTTGAAAACTACAAACCTCAGATTTCCCACTTCCTGGTTGGATTGTTTCTGGTTGGTTTTTGTCTGCCATATGAGTTCTGTTATATTCACAGACATCATTCAAACAGTTTTAGAAACATCAGAGTGTTTTCTATCCAAATCTACTACTTATATGCATATTCTAGCTTTTGGGCCTGAGTAGTTTACTCTGGGCACCTTTTTATCCAAGCTACTCAATACTGCCCCCCAGTCCCAAAGAAGTTCATTCTCACTTGCCTGGTTGGTTAATTCTCTGTCTTCTCTCTTCTTCCTCTGTAGTGTCAAACGGGCCCTACCCTGCTCCTACTCCTCCTCCTCCTCCCCCACCTCCCCCTCCTCCCCCCTTATGTTCCATGGAGTCCTCCGGTCCTCTGCCTCCCCCTCCTCCCCCATGCGCCCCTCCACTCCCCGGCTGTGGTGGATCACCCACTGTCATCTTTAACTCCGGCCTGGCAGGTAAGGCTGTGTGTGTGTGTTTGTTTGAGCTGTGTGCCGCATGAATCAAAAGAGATTTAAGAAGTGTACTTCTATAGTTATATAAGGATCTCCTGGTGTGAACACTAGGGATCTGCCTCCCTTTCTCGCTGGAGTTGATTCTGACTGCAGTATTCTGAACTACCACTTTTCTATACTGCCTGAGTTCTCTCTCTCTCTGGTTCTCTGTCTCTGATTCTAACGTTCCCTCTCTTGTTCTAATTCAATATTCTCTCGGGTTCTCTCCTCTGTTCTGCTCTCAGAGGGGTCACTCAAGCTGTTCTGTAGGTTCCCTCTGATCACACGCTTAGTACCTGTCTCACACCTCTCTCCTTAGTACCTGTCTCATACCCCTCCTTAGTACCTGTCTCACACCTCTCCTTAGTACCTGTCGCACACCTCTCCTTAGTACCTGTCTCACACCTCTCTCCTTCGTACCTGTCTCACACCTCTCTCTCTAGTACCTGTCTCATACCTCTCCTTAGTACCTGTCTCACACCTCTCCTTAGTACCTGTCTCACACCTCTCTCCTCAGTTCCTGTCTCACATCTCTCCTTAGTACCTGTCTCACACCTCTCCTTAGTATCTGTCTCACACCTCTCCTTAGTACCTGTCTCACACCTCTCCTTAATGCCTGTCTCACACCTCTCCTTAATGCCTGTCTCACACCTCTCCTTAATGCCTGTCTCACATCTCTCCTTAGCACCTGTCTCACACCTCTCCTTAGTACTTGTCTCACGCCTCTCTCCTCAGTACATGTTTCACACCTCTCCTTAATGCCTGTCTCACACTCTCCTTAGTACCTGTCTCACACCTCCCCTTGTACCTGTCTCACACCTCTCCTTCGTACCTGTTTCACACCTCTCCTTAGTATCTGTCTCACACCTCTCCTTAGTACCTGTCTCACACCTCTCCTTAGTACCTGTCTCACACCTCTCCTTAGTACCTGTCTCACACCTCTCCTTAGTACCTGTCTCACACCTCTCTCCTTAGTACCTGTCTCACACCTCTCCGTAGTACCTGTCTTACACCTCTCCTTAGTACCTGTTTCACACCTCTCCTTAGTACCTGTCTCACACCTCTCCTTAGTACCTGTCTCTCGTCTCTCTTCGTAGTACCTGTCTCACACCTCTCCTTAGTACCTGTCTCACACCTCTCCTTAGCACTCTTCTCATACCTCTCCTTAGTACTTGTCTCATACCTCTCCTTAGTACTTGTCTCATACCTGTCTGTTCCATACATCTCTCATAATGGTACACCTCCTCAGAATCTCTCTCATACCTGTGTTATTCTGTGTCGTGTGGTGAGGTGATGTCTTGTCATGTGATCATGTTGTGTGATTATGCAGTGAGGTGATGTCTTGTCATGTGATCATGTTGTGTCATTATGTGATGAGGCGCTGTCTTGTCATGTGATCATGTTGTGTGATTTTACTCTGCTGCTGCTGATGCTTCTCCTTCTCTTCTCTCTTCCTTCTGTTTCCTCCTCCTCCTCTCTCTCCTCCTCCTCCTCTCTCTCTTCCTCCTCCTCTCCTCATCTCTCCCTTCCATTCCCTCCTCCTCTTTCTCTCTCTCTTCCTTCCATTCCCCCCTCCTCTCTCTTCCTTGTTCCCTCCTCCTTTTCTCTCTTTCTTCTGTTCTCCTCCTCCTCCTCCTCTCCTTCTCTCTCTTTCTTCCATTCCCTCCTCCTCCTCTCTCTCTCTTCCTTCCCTTCCTTCCTCCTCCTCTCTCTTCCTTCTGTTCCCTCCTCCTCTCTCTCTCTTCCTTCCGTTCCCTCCTCCTCCTCTCTCTCTTCCTTCTGTTCCTCCTCCTCTCTCTCTTCCTTCTGTTCCTCCTCCTCCTCTCTCTCTCTTCCTTCTGTTGTTCCTCCTCCCTCTCTCTTCTCTTTCTGTTCCCTCCTCCTCTCTCTCTTCCTTCCCGTTCCCTCCTCCTCTCTCTCTCTCTTCCTACCATTCTGTTCCTCCTCCTCTCTTCCTACCTCTCTCTCTTCTCTTCCTTCCCGTTCCCTCCTCCTCTCTCTCTTCCCTGTTCCCTCCTCTCTCTCTCTCTTCCTTCCGTTTCCTCCTCTCCTCTCTTCCTTCATTCCCTCCTCCTCCTCTCTCTTCTTCTGTTCCCTCCTCCTCCTCTCTCTCTTCCTTCCATTTCCTCCTCCTCCTCTCTCTCTTCCTTCCCATTCCCTCCTCCTTCTCTCTCTTCCTTCTGTTCCCTCCTCCTCCTCTCTCTCTTCCTACCATTCCTCCTCCTCCTCCTCTCTCTCTTCCTACCATTCCCTCCTCCTCCTCTCTCTCTTCCTACCATTCCTCCTCCTCTCTCTCTCTCTTCCTTCCATTCCATTCCCCTCCTCTCTTCCTCCCTCTCTCTTCTCTTCTGTTCCTCCTCCTTCTCTCTTCCTACCATTCCTCCTCCTCCTCTCTTTCTTCCTTCCATTCCCTCCTCCTCCTCTCTCTCTCTTCCCCATTCCTCCTCCTCCTCTCTCTCTTCCTTCCATTCCTCCTCCTCTCTCTCTTCCTTACCATTCCTCCTCCTCCTCCTCTTTCTTCCTACCATTCCCTCCTCCTCCTCTCTTTCTCTTCCTACCATTCCCTCCTCCTCCTCTCTCTCTTCCTTCCATTTCCTCCTCCTTCTCTCTCTTCCTACCATTCCCTCCTCTCCTCTCTTTCTTCCTTCCATTCCTCCTCCTTCTCTCTCTTCCTACCATTCCCATTCCTCCTCCTCCTCTCTCTCTCTTCCTACCATTCCCTCCTCCTCCTCTTTCTTCCTTCCATTCCCTCCTCCTTCTCTCTCTTCCTACCATTCCCTCCTCCTCCTCTCTCTCTTCCTTCCATTCCCTCCTCCTTCTCTCTTCCTTCCATTCCCTCCTCCTCCTCTCTCTTTCTTCCTTCCATTCCCTCCTCTCCTTCTTTTTCCTTCCATTCCCTCCTCCTCCTCTCTTTCTTCCTTCCATTTCCCTCCTCATCTCTCTTTCTTCCTACCATTCCCTCCTCCTCCTCTCTCTCTTTCTTCCTACCATTCCCTCCTCCTCCTCTCTTTTTCTTCCTTCCATTCCTCCTCCTCTCTCTTCCTTCATTCCTCCTCATCCTTCTCTCTCTCTTCCATACCTCCTCCTCCTCTCTTTCTTCCTACCATTCCCTCCTCCTTCTCTCTTCCTTCCATTCCTCCTCCTCCTTCTCTCTTCCTTCCATACCCTCTTCCTCCTTCTCTCTTCCTTCCATTCCCTCCTCCTCCTTCTCTCTTCCTTCCATTCCTCCTCCTCCTTCTCTCTCTCTTCCTTCCGTTCCCTCCTCCTCCTCTCTCTCTTCCTTCCATTCCCTCCTCCTCCTCCTCCTCCTCCTCCTCCTCTCTTCTTCTTCCTTCCGTTCCTCCTCCTCCTCTCTCTCTTCCTTCCGTTCCCTCCTTCTTCTCTCTCTCTTCCTTCCGTTCCTCCTCCTCTCTCTCTCTTCCTTCCGTTCCTCCTCCTCTCTCTCTTCCTTCCGTTCCCTCCTCCTCTCTCTCTCTCTTCCTTCCGTTCCCTCCTCCTTCTCTCTCTCTCTCTTCCTTCCGTTCCCTCCTCCTCCTCCTTCTCTCTCTCTCTTCCTTCCCGTTCCCTCCTCCTTCTCTCTCTCTCTTCCTTCCGTTCCCTCCTCCTCTTCTCTCTCTCTCTTCCTTCCGTTCCTCCTCCTCCTTCTCTCTCTCTCTTCCTTCTGTTCCCTCCTCCTCCTCCTTCTCTCTCTCTCTTCCTTCCGTTCCTCCTCCTCCTCTCTCTCTCTTCCTTCCGTTCCCTCCTCCTCCTTCTCTCTCTTCCTTCCGTTCCCTCCTCCTCTCTCTCTTCCTTCCGTTCCCTCCTCCTCTTCTCTCTCTTCCTTCCGTTCCCTCCTCCTCTCTCTCTCTACCTTCCATTCCCTCCTCCTCCTCCTCCTCCTCCTCCTCCTCTCTCTCTTCCTTCCGTTCCCTCCTCCTCTCTCTCTCTCTTCCTTCCGTTCCACCTCTCTCTCTCTCTCTTCCTTCCGTTCCCTCCTCCTTCTCTCTCTCTCTCCTTCCGTTCCCTCCTCCTTCTCTCTCTCTCTTCCTTCCGTTCCCTCCTCCTCCTCTCTCTCTCTCTCTTCCTTCCGTTCCCTCCTCCTTCTCTCTCTCTTCCTTCCGTTCCCTCCTCCTCCTTCTCTCTCTCTCTCTTCCTTCCGTTCCCTCCTCCTTCTCTCTCTCCTCCTTCCGTTCCCTCCTCCTCCTCTCTCTCTCTTCCTTCCGTTCCCTCCTCCTTCTCTCTCTCTTCCTTCCGTTCCCTCCTCCTTCTCTCTCTCTTCCTTCCGTTCCTCCTCCTCCTTCTCTCTCTCTCTCTTCCTTCCGTTCCCTCCTCCTCTTCTCTCTCTTCCTTCCGTTCCCTCCTCCTCTCTCTCTTCCTTGCGTTCCCTCCTCCTCCTCTCTCTCTTCCTTCCGTTCCCTCTTCTCTCTCTCTTCCTTCCGTTCCCTCCTTCTCTCTCTCTTCCTTCCGTTCCCTCCTCCTCCTCTCTCTCTTCCTTCCGTTCCCTCCTCCTCTCTCTCTCTTCCTTCCATTCCCTCCTCTCTCTCTCTCTTCCTTCGTTCCTCCTCCTCCTCTCTCTCTTCCTTCCGTTCCCCCTCTTCCTCTCTCTCTTCCTTCCGTTCCCTCCTCTCTCTCTCTTCCTTCCGTTCCCTCCTCCTCTCTCTCTCTTCCTTCCGTTCCCTCCTCCTCCTCTCTCTCTTCCTTCCATTCCCTCCTCCTCTCTCTCTTCCTTCCGTTCCCTCCTCCTCTTCTCTCTCTTCCTTCCGTTCTCCTCCTCCTCTTCTCCTCTCTCTCTTCCTTCCGTTCCCTCCTCCTCCTCTCTCTCTTCCTTCCGTTCCCTCCTCCTCTCTCTCTTCCTTCCGTTCCCTCCTCCTCCTCTCTCTCTTCCTTCTGTTCCCTCCTCTTCTCTCTCTCTCTTCCTTCCGTTCCCTCCTCCTTCTCTCTCTCTCTTCCTTCCGTTCCTCCTCCTCTCTCTCTCTCTTCCTTCCGTTCCCTCCTCCTCCTTTCTCTCTCTCTTCCTTCGTTCCCTCCTCCTCCTCTCTCTCTCTCTTCCTTCTGTTCCTCCTCCTCCTCCTTCTCTCTCTCTCTTCCTTCCGTTCCCTCCTCCTCCTTCTCTCTCTCTTCCTTCCGTTCCTCCTCCTCCTTCTCTCTCTTCCTTCCGTTCCCTCCTCTCTCTCTCTTCCTTCCGTTCCCTCCTCCTCTTCTCTCTCTTCCTTCCGTTCCCTCCTCCTCCTCTCTCTCTACCTTCCATTCCCTCCTCCTCTCTCCTCCTCCTCCTCCTCCTCCTCTCTCTCTTCCTTCCGTTCCCTCCTCCTTCTCTCTCTCTTCCTTCCGTTCCCTCCTCTCTCTCTCTCCTCCTTCGTTCCCTCCTCCTTCTCTCTCTCTCCTCCTTCCGTTCCCTCCTCCTTCTCTCTCTCTCTTCCTTCCGTTCCCTCCTCCTCCTTCTCTCTCTCTCTCTTCCTTCCGTTCCCTCCTCCTTCTCTCTCTCTTCCTTCCGTTCCCTCCTCCTCCTTCTCTCTCTCTCTCTTCCTTCCGTTCCCTCCTCCTTCTCTCTCTCTTCCTTCCGTTTCTCCTCCTCCTCTCTCTCTCTCTTCCTTCCGTTCCCTCCTCCTTCTCTCTCTCTTCCTTCCGTTCCCTCCTCCTTCTCTCTCTCTTCCTTCCGTTCCCTCCTCCTCCTTCTCTCTCTCTCTCTTCCTTCCGTTCCTCCTCCTCTTCTCTCTCTTCCTTCCGTTCCCTCCTCCTCTCTCTCTTCCTTCCATTCCCTCCTCCTCCTCTCTCTCTTCCTTCCGTTCCCTCTTCCTCTCTCTCTTCCTTCCGTTCCCTCCTTCTCTCTCTCTTCCTTCCGTTCCCTCCTCCTCCTCTCTCTCTCTCATTCTTCCTTCCGTTCCTCCTCCTCCTCTCTCTCTTCCTTCCATTCCCTCCTCCTCTCTCTCTTCCTTCCGTTCCCTCCTCCTCCTCTCTCTCTTCCTTCCGTTCCCTCTTCCTCTCTCTCTCTTCCTTCTCTCTTCCTCCTTCTCTCCTCTCTTCCTTCCGTTCCCTCCTCCTCCTCTCTCTCTTCCTTCCGTTCCCTCCTCCTCCTCTCTCTCTTCCTTCCGTTCCCTCCTCCTCTCTCTCTTCCTTCCGTTCCCTCCTCCTCTTCTCTCTCTTCCTTCCGTTCCCTCCTCCTCCTCTCTCTCTTCCTTCCGTTCCCCTCCTCCTCCTCTCTCTCTTCCTTCCATTCCCTCCTCCTCTCTCTCTTCCTTCCGTTTCCCTCCTCCTCCTCTCTCTCTTCCTTCTGTTCCCTCCTCCTCCTCTCTCTCTACCTTCCATTCCCCTCCTCCTCTTCCTCCTCCTCTCTCTCTCTCTTCCTTCCGTTCCCTCCTCCTTCTCTCTCTCTTCCTTCCGTTCCCTCCTCCTCCTTCTCTCTCTCTCTCTTCCTTCCGTTCCCTCCTCCTTCTCTCTCTCTCCTCCTTCCGTTCCCTCCTCTCTCTCTCTCTTCCTTCCGTTCCCTCCTCCTTCTCTCTCTCTTCCTTCCGTTCCCTCCTCCTCCTTCTCTCTCTCTTCCTTCCGTTCCTCCTCCTCTCTCTCTCCTCCTTCGTTCCCTCCTCCTCTCTCTCTTCCTTCATTCCCTCCTCCTCCTCTCTCTCTTCCTTCCGTTCCCTCCTCCTTCTCTCTCTCTTCCTTCCGTTCCTCCTCCTCCTCTCTCTCTTCCTTCCTGTTCCCTCCTCCTCTTCTCTCTCTTCCTTCTGTTCCCTCCTCCTCTCTCTCTTCCTTCGTTCCTCCTCCTTCCCTCTTCCTCCTCCTCCTCCTCTCTCTCTTCCTTCCGTTCCTCCTCCTTCTCTTCTCTCTTCCTTCCGTTCCTCCTCCTCTCTCTCTCCTCCTTGTTTTTCCTCCTCTCTCTCTCTCTTCCTTCCGTTCCCTCCTCCTCTCTCTCTCTCTTCCTTCCTCCTCCTCCTCCTCCTCCTCTCTCTCTCTCTTCCTTCCGTTCCTCCTCCTTCTCTCTCTCTTCCTTCCGTTCCCTCCTCCTCCTTCTCTCTCTCTCTTCCTTCCGTTCCCTCCTCCTTCTCTCTCTCCTCCTTCCGTTCCCTCCTCCTCCTCTCTCTCTTCCTTCAGTTTCCCTCCTCCTTCTCTCTCTCTTCCTTCCATTCCTCCTCCTCCTTCTCTCTCTTCCTTCCATTCCTCCTCCTCCTTCTCTCTCTCTCTCTTCCTTCATTCCTCCTCCTCTTCTCTCTTCCTTCCGTTCCCTCCTCTCTCTCTCTTCCTTCCTTTTCCCTCCTCCTCCTCTCTCTTCTTCCTTCCTTCCCTCTTCCTCTCTCTCTTCCTTCCTTTTCCTCCTTCTCTCTCTCTTCCTTCCGTTCCCTCCTCCTCTCTCTCTCTCTTCCTTCCTTTCTCTTCCTCCTCCTCTCCTCTTCCTTCCATTCCCTCCTCCTCTCTCTCTTCCTTCCGTTCCCTCCTCCTCCTCTCTCTCTTCCTTCCGTTCCCTCTCCTCTCTCTCTTCCTTCCGTTCCTCCTCCTCTCTCTCTTCCTTCCGTTCCCTCCTCCTCCTCCTCTCTCTTCCTTCCTTCCCTCCTCCTTCTCTTCTCATTCTTCCTTCTCTTTCCCTCCTCCTCTCTCTCCTTCTTCCTCCCTTTTTCCTCCTCCTCCTCCTCTCTCTCTTCCTTCCATTTCCCTCCTCCTCCTCCTCTCTCTTCCTTCCGTTCCCTCCTCCTCTCTCTCTTCCTTCCGTTCCCTCCTCCTCCTCTCTCTCTTCCTTCTGTTCCCTCCTCCTCCTCTCTCTCTTCCTTCCATTCCCTCCTCCTCCTCTCTTCCTCTTCCTCCTCTCTCTCTCTCTTCCTTCCCTCCTCCTTCTCTCTCTCTTCCATTCCCTCCTCCTCCTTCTCTCTCTCTCTCTCTTCCTTCCATGTTCCTCCTCCTTCTCTCTCTCTTCCTTCCTCTTCCTTCCTTCCTCCTCTCTCTCTTTCTTCCCGTTCCCTCCTCCTTCTCTCTCTCTTCTTCAGTTCCCTCCTCCTCCTTCTCTCTCTCTTCCTTCATCGTTCCCTCCTCCTTCTCTCTCATTCCTTCCGTTCTCCTCTCTCTCTCTCTCTTCCTTCTCATTCTCCTCCTTCCTTCCTCTCCTTCCTTCCCTCCATTCCCTCCTCTCTCTCTTCCTTCCGTTCCTCCTCCTCCTCTCTCTCTTCCTTCCATTCCTCCTCATTCCCTCTCTCTTCCTCAGTTCCCTCCTCCTCTCTCTCTTCCTTCTGTTCCCTCCTCCTAAATAAATCTTCTCTTCCTTCTTTCCTCCTCCTCTCTCTCTTCCTTCCGTTCCCTCCTCCTCCTCCTCTCTCTTCTCTTCCTTCGTTCCCTCCTCCTCCTCTCTCTCTTCCTTCTGTTTGTTCCTCTTCCTCCTCCTCTGTTCTTCCTCCTTCTCTCTCTCTTCCTTCCTTCTCAGTTCCATCTCATCTCTCTCTCTTCCTTCCGTTCCCTCCTCCTCCTCTCTCTCTTCCTTCCATTCCCTCCTCCTCCTTTCTCTCTTCCTTCCGTTCCTCCTCTCTCTCTCTCTTCCTTCCGTTCCCTCCTCCTCCTCTCTCTCTTCCTTCCGTTCCCTCCTCCTCTCTCTCTCTTCCTTCCGTTCATCCTCCTCCTCCTCTCTCTCTTCCTTCTGTTCCTCCTCATCTCTCTCTCTCCTTCCATTCCTCCTCCTCCTCTTCCTCCTCCTCCTCTCTCTCTTCCTTCCGTTCCTCCTCCTTCTCTCTCTCTTCCTTCCGTTTCCTCCCTCTCTCTTCCGTCCTTCCGTTCCTCCTCCTCTCTCTCCTCCTTCCGTTCCGTTTCCTCCTCTCTCTCTCTTCCTTCCTTCCTCCTCCTTCTCTCTCTCTTCCTTCCGTTTTCCTCCTCCTTCTCTTCTCTCTCGTCCTTCCGTTCCCTCCTCCTCCTCTCTCTCTTCCTTCCGTTCCCTCCTCCTTCTCTCTCTCCTCCTTCCGTTCCCTCCTCCTCTCTCTCTTCCTTCCATTCCTCTTCTCTCTCTTCCTACCATTCCCTCCCAGTTCCTCTCTCTTCCTTCTGTTCCTCCTCCTCCTTCTCTCTTCCTTCTGTTCCCCTCCTCCTCTCTTCTTCCTTCCTTCCTCCTCCTTCTCTCTTTCCTCCTTCCCTCCTCCTCCTCTCTTTCTTCCTTCCATTCCCTCCTCCTCCTCTCTCTTCTTTCTTCCTTCCTCTCCTCCTCTCTCTTCATTCCTTCCGTTTCTTCATTCCTCTCTTCTTCCATTCCCTCCTTCCTCTCCTCTCTCTCTTCCTTCCTTTCCTTCCATTATCTCCTTCTTCTCTTCCTTCTTCCTTCCTTCATCTCCTCCTCTCCTCTCTTCTTCCTTCCTTTTCCTCCTCTCTTCTTCTTCTTCCTGTTCCCTCCTCCTCCTCCTCTTCCTTCTGTTTCTTCTCCTCTCTCTCTTCCTTCTGTTCCTCCTCCTCCTCTCTCTCTTCCTTCCGTTTCTCCTCCTCCTCTCTCTCTCTTCCTTCCATTCCCTCCTCCTCCTCTCTCTCTTCCTTTCATTCCTCCTCCTCTCTCTCTCTTCCTTCCGTTCCCTCCTTCCTCTCTCTCTCTTCTTCCTTCCCTCCTCCTCCTCTCTCTCTTCCTTCCGTTCCTCCTCCTTCTCTCTCTCTTCCTTCCATTCCTCCTCCTCCTTCTCTCTCTCTTCCTTCCGTTCCCTCCTCCTCCTTCTCTCTCTTCTTCCGTTCCCTCCTCCTCCTCTTCTCTTCCTCCTTCCTTCTCTTCTCTCTCCTCCATTCCCTCCTCCTCCTCTCTCTTCCTTCCATTCCCTCCTCCTCCTCTCTCTCTTCTTCCTTCCATTCCTCCTCCTCCTTCTCTCTTCCTTCGTTCCTCCTCCTTCTCTCTCTTCCTTCCGTTCCTCCTCTCCTCTCTCTTCCTTCCATTCCCTCCTCTCTCTCTTCTTCCATTCCGTTCCTCCTCCTCTCTCTCTCTCTTCCTTCCGTTCCCTCCTCCTCTCTCTCTCTCTTCCTTCCATTCCCTCCTCCTCTCTCTCTTCTCTTCCTTCCGTTCCCTCCTCCTCTCTCTCTCTCTTCTTCCATTCCTTCCTCATTCTCTCTTCTCCTCTCCTCTCTTCTCTTCGTTTCATTCTCCTCCTCCTTCTCTCTCTCTTCCTTCCATTCCCTCCTCCTCTCTCTCTCTTCCTTCCATTCCTCCTCCTTCTCTCTCTCTTCCTTCCGTTCCCTCCTCCTTCTCTCTCTCTTCCTTCCATTCCCTCCTCCTCCTCTCTTCTCTCTTCCTTCCATTCCTCCTCTTCTCTCTCTCTTCCTTCCATTCCTCCTCCTTCTCTCTCTTCTTCCTACCGTTCCCTCCTCCTCCTCTCTCTCTTCCTTCCATTCCCTCCTCCTCCTCTCTCTCTTCCTCATCCATTCCCTCCTCCTCCTTCTCTCTCTCTTCCTACCATTCCCTCCTCCTCCTCTCTTCTTCCTTCCATTCCCTCCTCCTCTCTCTTCCTTCCATTCCCTCCTCCTCTCTCTCTCTCTTCCTTCCGTTTCCCTCCTCCTCCTCTCTCTCTTCCTTCCATTCCCTCCTCTCTCTTTCTTCCTTCCATTCCCTCCTCCTCCTCTCTTTCTTCCTTCCATTCCCTCCTCCTCCTCTCTTTCTTCCTTCCATTCCCTCCTCCTCCTCTCTTTCTTCCGTTCCCTCCTCCTCCTCTCTCTCTTCCTTCCTTTCCCTCCTCCTCTCTCTCTCTTCCTTCCATTCCCTCCTCCTCTCTCTTTCTTCCTTCCATTCTCCTCCTCCTCCTCTCTCTCTTCCTTCCGTTCCTCCTCCTCCTCTCTCTTCCTTCCATTCTCCTCCTCCTCTCTCTCTTCCTTCCATTCCTCCTCCTCTCTCTCTTCCTTCATTCTCCTCCTTCTCTCTCTTCCTCCTCCTCCTCTCTCTCTCTTCCTTCCATTCCTCCTCCTTCTCTCTCTCTTCCTTCCATTCCCTCCTCCTTCTCTCTCTCTCTTCCTTCCGTTCCTCTCCTCCTCTCTCTTCCTTCCATTCCTCCTCCTCCTCCTCTTCCTCCTCCTCCTCCTCCTCTCTCTCTTCCTTCCGTTCCCTCCTCCTCCTCTCTCTCTTCCTTCCGTTCCCTCCTCCTCTTCTCTCTCTCTTCCTTCCGTTCCCTCCTCCTCCTCTCTCTCTTCCTTCCGTTCCCTCCTCCTCTCTCTCTTCCTTCCGTTCCCTCCTCCTCCCTCTCTCTCTTCCTTCCGTTCCCTCCTCCTTCTCTCTCTCTCTTCCTTCCGTTCCCTCCTCCTCCTTCTCTCTCTCTCTTCCTTCCGTTCCCCTCCTCTCTCTCTCTCTTCCTTCCGTTCCCTCCTCCTCCTTCTCTCTCTCTCTTCCTTCCGTTCCCTCCTCCTCCTTCTCTCTCTCTCTTCCTTCTGTTCCCTCCTCCTCCTCCTCTCTCTCTCTCTTCCTTCCGTTCCCTCCTCCTCCTTCTCTCTCTCTTCCTTCCGTTCCCTCCTCCTCCTCTCTCTCTTCCTTCCGTTCCCTCCTCCTCTCTCTCTTCCTTCCTTCCGTTCCCTCCTCCTCCTCTCTCTCTTCCTTCCGTTCCCTCCTCCTCCTCTCTCTCTCTTCCTTCCTCCTCCTCCTCCTCCTCCTCTCTCTCTCTCTTCCTTCGTTCCCTCCTCCTCTCTCTCTCTCTTCCTTCCGTTCCCTCCTCTCTCTCTCTCCTCCTTCGTTCCCTCCTCCTTCTCTCTCTCTTCCTTCCGTTCCCTCCTCCTTCTCTCTCTCTCTTCCTTCCGTTCCCTCCTCCTCCTCTCTCTCTCTCTCTTCCTTCCGTTCCCTCCTCCTTCTCTCTCTCCTCCTTCCGTTCCCTCCTCCTCTCTCTCTCTCTTCCTTCCGTTCCCTCCTCCTTCCTCTCTCTCTTCCTTCTGTTCCCTCCTCCTTCTCTCTCTCTTCCTTCCGTTCCCTCCTCCTCCTTCTCTCTCTCTCTCTTCCTTCCGTTCCCTCCTCCTCTCTTCTCTCTCTTCCTTCCGTTCCCTCCTCCTCTCTCTCTTCCTTCGTTCCCTCCTCCTCCTCTCTCTCTTCCTTCCGTTCCCTCTTCTCTCTCTCTCTTCCTTCCGTTCCTCCTTCTCTCTCTCTTCCTTCCATTCCCTCCTCCTCCTCTCTCTCTTCCTTCCGTTCCCTCCTCCTCCTCTCTCTCTTCCTTCCATTCCTCCTCCTCTCTCTCTTCCTTCCGTTCCCTCCTCCTCCTCTCTCTCTTCCTTCGTTCCCTCTTCCTCTCTCTCTTCCTTCCGTTCCCTCCTCTCTCTCTCTTCCTTCCGTTCCCTCCTCCTCCTCTCTCTCTTCCTTCCGTTCCCTCCTCCTCCTCTCTCTCTTCCTTCCATTCCCTCCTCTCTCTCTCTCTTCCTTCCGTTCCTCCTCCTCTTCTCTCTCTTCCTTCCGTTCCCTCCTCCTCCTCTCTCTCTTCCTTCCGTTCCCTCCTCCTCCTCTCTCTCTTCCTTCCATTCCCTCCTCCTCTCTCTCTTCCTTCCGTTCCCTCCTCCTCCTCTCTCTCTTCCTTCGTTCCCTCCTCCTCTCTCTCTCTTCCATTCCCTCCTCTCCTCTTCCTCCTCCTCTCTCTCTCTTCCTTCCGTTCCCTCCTCCTTCTCTCTCTCTTCCTTCCGTTCCCTCCTCCTCCTTCTCTCTCTCTCTCTTCCTTCCGTTCCCTCCTCCTTCTCTCTCTCTCTTCCTTCCGTTCCTCCTCCTCTCTCTCTTCCTTCCGTTCCCTCCTCCTTCTCTCTCTCTTCCTTCCGTTCCCTCCTCCTCCTCTCTCTCTCTCTTCCTTCCGTTCCCTCCTCCTTCTCTCTCTCTTCCTTCCGTTCCCTCCTCCTCCTCTCTCTCTTCCTTCCATTCCCTCCTCCTCTCTCTCTTCCTTCCGTTCCCTCCTCCTCCTCTCTCTCTTCCTTCCATTCCCTCCTCCTCCTCTCTCTCTTCCTTCCGTTCCCTCCTCCTTCTCTCTCTCTTCCTTCCGTTCCTCCTCCTCTCTCTCTTCCTTCCGTTCCCTCCTCCTCTCTCTCTCTTCCTTCCGTTCCCTCCTCCTCCTCTCTCTCTCTTCCTTCCGTTCCCTCCTCCTCTCTCTCTCTTCCTTCCGTTCCCTCCTCCTCTCTCTCTCTTCCTTCCGTTCCTCCTCCTCCTCTCTCTCTTCCTTCCGTTCCCTCCTCCTCTCTCTCTCTTCTTCTTCCGTTCCCTCCTCCTCCTCTCTCTCTTCCTTCTGTTCCCTCCTCCTCCTCTCTCTCTTCCTTCTGTTCCCTCCTCCTCTCTCTCTTCCTTCTCTTCCTCCTCCTCCTCTCTCTCTTCCTTCCGTTCCCTCCTCCTCTCTCTCTTCCTTCCATTCCCTCCTCCTCCTCTCTCTCTTCCTTCCGTTCCCTCCTCCTCCTCTCTCTCTTCCTTCCGTTCCCTCCTCTCTTCTCTCTCTCTTCCTTCCGTTCCCTCCTCCTCTTCTCTCTTCTTCCTTCCCTCCTCCTCCTTCTCTCTTCTCCTTCCGTTCTCCTCTCCTCCTCTCTCTCTTCCTTCCGTTCCTCCTCCTCTCTCTCTCTTCCTTCCGTTCCCTCCTCCTCTCTCTCTCTTCCTTCCGTTCCCTCCTCCTCCTCTCTCTCTTCCTTCCGTTCCCTCCTCCTCTCTCTCTTCCTTCCGTTCCCTCCTCCTCTCTCTCTTCCTTCCGTTCCTCCTCCTCCTCTCTCTCTTCCTTCCATTCCCTCCTCCTCCTCTCTCTCTTCCTTCCGTTCCCTCCTCCTCCTCTCTCTCTTCCTTCCGTTCCCTCCTCCTCTCTCTCTTCCTTCCGTTTCCCTCCTCCTCTCTCTCTTCCTTCCGTCCCTCCTCCTCTCTCTCTCTCTTCCTTCTGTTCCCTCCTCCTCCTCTCTCTCTTCCTTCCGTTCCCTCCCTCCTCTCTCTCTCTCTTCCTTCCGTTCCCTCCTCTCTCTCTCTTCCTCTGTTCCTCCTCCTCCTCTCTCTCTTCCTTCTGTTCCCTCCTCCTCTCTCTCTTCCTTCTGTTCCCTCCTCCTCTCTCTCTTCCTTCCATTCCGTTCCTCCTCCTCTCTCTCCTTCCTTCCCTTCCTCCTCTCTCTCTCTCTTCCTTCCATTCCCTCCTCCCTCTCTCTTCCTTCCATTCCCTCCTCCTCTCTTCTCTTCTCTTCCTTCCATTCCCTCCTCCTCCTCTCTCTCTTCCTTCCTTTCCTCCTCCTCCTCTCTCTCTTCCTTCCATTCCCTCCTCCTCCTCTCTCTCTTCCTTCCATTCCCTCCTCCTCCTCTCTTTCTCTTCCTCTTCCCTCCTCCTTCCTCTTCTTCCTCCGTTCCCTCCTCCTCTCTCTTCCTTCCATTCCCTCCTCCTCCTCTCTCTCTTCCTTCCATTCCTCCTCCTCTCTCTCTCTTCCTCCATTCCTCCTCCTCTTCTCTTTCTTCCTCCATTCCCTCCTCCTCCTCTCTCTCTTCCTTCCATTCCCTCCTCCTCCTCTCTCTCTTCCTTCCATTCCCTCCTCCTCCTCTCTCTCTTCCTTCCGTTCCCTCCTCCTCCTCTCTCTCTTCCTTCCATTCCCTTCTCCTCTCTTTCTTCCTTCCATTCCCTCCTCCTCCTCTCTTTCTTCCTACCATTCCTCCTCCTCCTCTCTTCTTCCTACCATTCCCTCCTCCTCCTCTCTCTCTTCCTTCCATTCCCTCCTCCTCCTCTCTCTCTTCCTTCCATTCCCTCCTCCTCTCTCTTTCTTCCTTCCATTCCCTCCTCCTCCTCCTTCTCTCTTCCTTCCATTCCCTCCTCTTCTCTCTCTCTTCCATTGTTCCTCCTCTCTCTTTCTTCCTTACCATTCCCTCTCATTTCTCTCTTCTTCCGTTCATCATCCTCCTCCTCTCTCTTCCTTCCATTCCTCCTCCTCCTCTCTTCCTTCTCTCTTCCTTCTTCTTCCCTCCTCCTCTCTCTCTCTTCCTTCCGTTCCCTCCTCCTCCTCTCTCTCTCTTCCTTCCGTTCCCTCCTCCTCTCTCTCTCTCCTTCCTTCCTCCTCCTCCTCCTCCTCCTCTCTCTCTTCCTTCCGTTCCCTCCTCCTCCTCTCTCTCTTCCTTCCGTTCCCTCCTTCTTCTCTCTCTCTTCCTTCCGTTCCCTCCTCCTCTCTCTCTTCCATCCGTTCCCTCCTCCTCTCTCTCTTCCTTCCGTTCCCTCCTCCTCCTCTCTCTCTTCCTTCCGTTCCCTCCTCCTCCTCCTTCTGTTCCCTCCTCCTCCTTCTCTCTCTCTCTTCCTTCCGTTCCCTCCTCCTTCTCTCTCTCTCGTCCTTCCGTTCCCTCCTCCTTCTCTCTCTCTCGTCCTTCCGTTCCCTCCTCCTTCTCTCTCTCTCCTCCTTCCGTTCCCTCCTCCTCTCTCTCTTCCTTCCGTTCCCTCCTCCTTCTCTCTCTCTTCCTTCCGTTCCCTCCTCCTCCTCCTCTCTCTCGTCCTTCCGTTCCCTCCTCCTTCTCTCTCTCTCCTCCTTCCGTTCCCTCCTCCTCTCTCTCTTCCTTCCGTTCCCTCCTCCTCCTTCTCTCTCTCTTCCTTCCGTTTCCTCCTCCTCCTCCTCTCTCTCGTCCTTCCGTTCCCTCCTCCTTCTCTCTCTCTCCTCCTTCCGTTCCCCCTCCTCCTCTCTCTCTTCCTTCCGTTCCCTCCTCCTTCTCTCTCTCTTCCTTCCGTTCCCTCCTCCTCCTTCTCTCTCTCTCGTCCTTCCGTTCCCTCCTCCTTCTCTCTCTCCTCCTTCCGTTCCCTCCTCCTCTCTCTCTTCCTTCCATTCCCTCCTCCTCCTCTCTCTCTTCCTTCCATTCCCTCCTCCTCTCTCTCTTCCTTCCGTTCCCTCCTCCTCTTCTCTCTCTTCCTTCCGTTCCCTCCTCTGCCTCTTTTTAGCTGTGAAGATTAAGAAGCCTATCCAGACTAAGTTCCGTATGCCAGTGTTTAACTGGGTGGCCCTAAAACCAAGTCAGATCAACGGAACTGTCTTCAACGACATAGACGATGAAAGGATCCTCCAGGTACAAACACACACACACACACACACACACACACGCATTTGCCTCAGTATAATGTTTGCAACATACACTACATGACCAAAAGTATGTGGACACCTGCTCGTTGAAAACATCTCATTCCAAAATTAATATGGAGTTGGTCCCCCTTTGCTGCTATAACAGCCTCCACTCTTCTGGGAAGGCTTTCAACTAGATGTTGGAACATTGCTGCTGGGACTTGTTTCCATTCAGCCACCACAGCATTAGTGAGGTCGGGCACTATTTGTGCACGGGGGCATTGTTACGCTGAAACAGGAAAGGGCCTTCCCCAAACTGTTGCCACAAAGTTGGAAGCACAGAATAGTCTAGAATATCATTGTATGCTGTAGCGTTAAGATTTCCCTTCACTGGAACTAGGGGGTCTAGCCTGAACCATGAAAAACAGCCCCAGAACATTATTCCTCCTCCACCAAACTATGCATTGGGGTAGGTAGCGTTTTCCTGGCATCCGCCAAACCCAGACTGCAAGATGGTGAAGCATGATTCATCACTCCAGAGAATGCGTTTCCACTGATCTGTCACCACTTGGTGGTCCCGTTCTGTGAGCTTGTGTGGCCTACCACTTCGTGGCTGAGCCGTTGTTGCTCCTAGACGTTTCCACTTCACAATAACATCACTTACAGACACCAGGGCAGCTCTAGCAGGGTAGAAATTTGACGAACTGAGTTTTTGGAAAGGTGGCATCCTATGATGGTGCCATGTTGAACATCACTGAGCTCTTCAGTAAGGCCATTCTACTGACAATGTTTGTCTATAAAGATTGCATGGATGTGTGCTCAATTTTATACACCCGTCAGCAATGGGTGTGTCTGAAACAGCCAAATCCACTCATTTGAAGGTGTGTCAACATACTTTTGTATATATAGTGTATGTGTGTGTGTTCTCTGTCCTCTCCAGGAGCTGAATGTGGAGGAGTTTGAGGAGATGTTTAAGACCAAGGCCCAGGGGCCAGCGGTGGATGTGACTCTGAGCAGGCATAAGGCCCCTCAGAAGGGTCCCAACAGGGTGTCTCTGCTGGAGGCTAACAGAGCCAAGAACCTGGCCATCACCCTCCGCAAGGCTGGCCAGGGGCCCGAACTCATCTGTCGGGCCATCCAGACGTAAGTCACCTCTAACATCTGACCTTTAACTTCTAGACTATATATTACTAATATTATAGCTCTCTGTCTCCCCCTCTTTCTCTCTCTCTCCATTTCTGTCTCTCTCTCCTACTCTTTCTCTCCCCTCTCCTTCTCTCCTCTCCCCCTCCCCCCTCTTTCTCTCCCCCTCTCTTCCCCCTCCCCCCTCTTTCTCCCCCTCTCTCTCTGTCCCTCTCTCTGTAAGGTGTAAGTGCTTGATGTATCTGAAGTGTATAATGTGTGTACTGGTATATAAACTGTGTGTGTTCTTGATAGGTTTGACATGCGTACTGTGCGTGTGGACTTTGTGGAGTGTCTGATGCGTTTCCTCCCCACTGAGGGCGAGGTGAAGATGCTACGGCAGTACGAGAGGGACAGAAAGCCTGTGGACACACTGAGCGATGAGGACCGCTTCATGTTGCAGTTCAGCCGCATAGAGAGACTGGCCCAACGCATGTCCATCATCACCTTCATGGGCAACTTCCAGGACAACATACAGATGCTCACACCGGTAGACACACACACACACATACACACACGCACATATATGTATTACTATACTTGTGATTACTTTTTGAGGACCAACAATTGATTCCCATTAAAAGTCCTATTTTCCCTAACCGTAACCCCAAACCTAACCCTAAACCTAACCCCTAATTCTAACCCCAAACCTAACCTCTAATTCTAACCCTAAACCTAACCCCTAATTCTAACCCCAAACCTAACCCCTAATTCTAACCCCAAACCTAACCTCTAATTCTAACCCTAAACCTAACCCCTAATTCTAACCCCAAACCTAACCTCTAATTCTAACCCTAAACCTAACTTCTAATTCTAACCCTAAACCTAACCCCTAATTCCAACCCTAAACCTAACCCTAATTCTAACCCCAAACCTAACCCCTAATTCTAACCCTAAACCTAACCCCTAATTCTAACTTCAAACCTAACCTCTAATTCTAACCCTAAATCTAACCTCTAATTCTAACCCTAATTCTAACCCTAACCTCTAATTCTAACCCTAATTCTAACCCTAACCTCTAATTCTATCCCTAAACCTAACCTCTAATTCTAACCCTAAACCTAACCTCTAATTCTATCCCTAAACCTAACCTCTAATTCTAACCCTAAACCTAACCTCTAATTCTAACCCTAAACCTAACCTCTAATTCTAATCCTAAACCTAACCTCTAATTCTAACCCTAAACCTAACCTCTAATTCTAACCCTAAACCTAGCCTCTAACCCTAAACCTAACCTCTAATTCTAACCCTAAACCTAACCTCTAATTCTAACCCTAAACCTAACCTCTAATTCTAACCCTAAACCTAACCTCTAATTCTAACCCTAAACTCTAATTCTAACCCTAAACCTAACCTCTAATTCTAACCCTAAACCTAACCCCTAAGCCTAAAAAAGCCTTTTTCCTTTTTATGACCGGCCAAATGTCCTCACCTGTCCTAATTCTATTTGGTTTACTGTTCTCCTTGGTCTCCTTGGTTTACTGTTCTCCTTGGTTTACTGTTCTCCTTGGTTTACTATTCTGCTTGGTTTACTGTTCTCCTTGGTTTACTGTTCTCCTTGGTTTACTGTTCTCCTTGGTTTACTATTCTCCTTGGTTTACTATTCTCCTTGGTTTACTGTTCTCCTTGGTTTACTATTCTCCTTGGTTTACTGTTCTCCTTGGTTTACTATTCTCCTTGGTTTACTGTTCTCCTTGGTCCACAAGTAAAACGACAAAAACACACACACACACACACACACACACACACAGATATACTCTGTCTGAACACACATACTGTTACAGGTCCACTCATAACAAACATAACATAATAACATCCTATAATAACTGGATTGTTGGTTTGGTTTCTGTCCAAAGCAACTCCACGCAATCATCGCTGCTTCTGTGTCCATCAAGTCCTCCCAGAAACTCAAGAAGATTCTAGAGGTGAGTGTGTTATCTCTCTCTCTGTCTCTCTCTCTGTCTCGCTCTTTTTGTCTCTCTCTCTGTCTCTCTCTGTCTCTCTCTCTCTGTCTCTCTCTCTCTCTCTCTCTCTCTTTGGTCTCTGTCTCCTCTCTGTCTCTCTCTTTTAGTCTTTCTGCCTCTCTCTCTCTTTTTTTGGTCTCTCTCTGTCTCTGTCTTTGTCTCTCTCTCACTATCTCTCTCTCTCTCTTTTTGGTCTATCTCTGTCTCTCTCTGTCTCTGTCTCTCTGTCTCTCTGTGTCTGTATCTCTCTCTCTGTCTCTCTGTCTCTCTATCTCTGTCTTTGTCTCTCTGTCTCTGTCTCAGTATCAGTGTTGTAACTGTGTGTGTGTGTGTTTCTCAGATTATCCTGGCTCTGGGGAACTATATGAACAGCAGTAAGAGAGGAGCGGTGTACGGATTCAAGCTGCAGAGTTTAGACCTGGTAAAACACACACACTACCCAACACTCTTTCTAATACACATTACCCAACACACTCTTTCTAATACCTAGTACACACTACCCAACACACTCTTTCTAATACCTAGTACACACTACCCAATACACTCTTTCTAATACACACTACCCAACACACTCTTTCTATGACCTAATACACACTACCCAACACACTCTTTCTAGTGCCTAGTACACACTACCCAACAAAACTCTTTCTAATACCTAGTACACACGACCCAACACACTCTTTCTAATACCTAATACACACTACCCAACACTCCCTTTCTAATACACATTACCCAACACACTATTTTTAATACGCACCACCCAACAAACTCTTTCTTATACCTAATACACACGACCCAACACACTCTTTCTAATACACACTACCCAACACACAATTTCTTATACCTAATACACACTACCCAACACACTCTTTCTAATACCTAGTACACACTACCCAACACACTCTTTCTAATACCTAGTACACACTACCCAACACACTCTTTCTAATACACACTACCCAACACACTCTTTCTAAGACCTAATACACACTACACAACACATTATTTCTTATACCTAATACACACTACCCAACACACTCTTTCTAATACATAGTACACACTACCCAACACACTCTTTCTATTACTTAATACACACTACCCAACACACTCTTTCTTATACCTAATACACATTACCCAACACACTATTTTTAATACACACTACCCAACACACTCTTTCTTATACCTAATACACACTACCCAATACACTCTTTCTAGTACCCAGTACACACTACCCAACACACTCTTTCTTATACCTAATACACACTACCCTACACACTCTTTCTTATATCTAATACCAACCTATCTGATTCTAACACACACTACCTAATATACATATGTTGTGATACGTAACACACACATAATAAGCTTGATTTACACTTTTGAATGTCAAATACACACCAGAAGGTAATGTGTGTGTTCCTCCCAGCTGCTGGAGACTAAGACTACCGACAGAAAGCAGACCCTGCTGCATTACATAGCCAACGTGGTGAGAGAGAAATACCCCGGAGTCGCTCTGTTCTACAATGAGCTGCACTATGTAGAGAAAGCTGCCGCAGGTGAGTGTGTGTCTGTTTGTCTTGGTGTGTGTCACAGTTATCTTCCTCTGCAGAACGTAGTGTGTGATATTAAGGAACTAACCTATTATATTGTGTGTGTGTGTGTGTGTCAGTGTCCCTGGAGAACGTGGTGTGTGACGTGAAGGAGTGTCAGCGTGGTATGGATCTGTCGTGGAGGGAGTACAGCATGCACGGCCACAACCCACTCCTCAAAGACTTCATCAGCAAACACGAGACTCGCCTGCAGAAACTACAGGAGGACGCACACATCGCACAGGCAAGAAAACACACATTCACACACACACACATTCACACACACACACGCACGAACACACACAAGTACCTCAGATACATCAAAGTGTTATATGACCGTGGTGACCATGGTCCTTCATAGTCCTGTTTTCTGATCCTGGTTGTGTTATGGTTCTCAGGATGCATTTGACGATGCGGTGAAGCACTTTGGGGAGAGCTCTAAGACCATGCCTCCCTCTGTCTTCTTCCCTGTGTTTGTACGATTCATCAAAGCCTACAGGGTGAGCAGAATGTGTGTGTTTGTGTGCGTGCGTGCATAGCTACAGTATACACAAAGACGCGAGTCAAAGTTGAACTTAATGTGTGTGTGTGTGTGTGTGTGTAGCTGGCGGAGGAGGAGAATGAGCAGAGGAGGAGGCAAGAGCAGGCTCTGATGGAGAAGCTGGAGCAGGAGGAGCTGCAACAGGAGCAGGAAGCGCCTAAGGTACAGCCCCGTTACCATGGAGACAGGCCTGCCGGTCTGTCGCCATGGATATGACAGTATCACCTTGACTTCACAGATCCAGTGTCTGTTCTGTGGAATGGAAGGACTGATGTTTTCTCGTTCCCTCTCTTTATCGCTCCCCATCTTTTCTTCTCTACTCCTCACACATACATTGATTCACCAACACATATCTACTTTATTTCTACCTCTCTCTCTCTCACACACACACACACACACACACAGTCCCCGTCCAACCGTCCAAAGCAGCGGCAGCAGGAGTCCCTGATCACAGAGCTGAGGAGGCGACAGGGCGGTAAAGACAGCAGACATGTCTACGAGGGCAAAGATGGAGCTATAGAGGACATCATTACAGGTACGCACACGCACACGCACACTCACACACTGTAGTTTAGTGCTGTGTTTTGATTGGCTGTTTTTTGTCTGCAGTGCTGAAGACCGTCCCTTTCACTGCCAGGACGGCCAAACGCAGCTCTCGCTTCTTCTGTGATCCCACCCACACTGAATAACACTGCTAAACTCTCAGAGAGAGATAGAGAGATACTGTTGGAGAGAGATATACAGGGTAGAGGGGAGGGAGAGGGGTGAGGGAAAGCTAGGTGGGAGAGATAAAGGGGAATAACAATGAGATAGAGAGAGGAGAGAAGCATGGGGAAAAAGAGAGGCAGTTAGAGAGAGAGAGGGGAGGGAGGGGGTGAGAGAGAGAGAGATTGACCCGGTCTCAGAAGTAGTGACTCTACCAGAGAGAAGCTGAACTCTGAACTCTATAGCAAGACAGACATCAAGATTACCTGTGACCTCACCTGTCTGGTCTGACATCACTGCCCCCACCCCCCATCCCCTCTATGTTACTTACACATGTTATGAAGCTTCTTCGCTGATTATAACTGTTTATAACCCTCCCATAACCCTGGACTGTAGCCCTGGAATCAACCTGCAACCCACCATGCACTTTGACTTTCTGCCCTCTAAACCCGAAGACTGTTGAAGGGGGTCGGGTAGAGGGAGGAACTTGATACGCGATGACAGTGACTGGACATTTAGTAGCAACACAGTCTGGTCATTTAATAGCTACATAGCATTTCCAGTTTATCAGTTAATAGCAGACATGACAAGCAAAACAGAACAGCAAAAATAAACAGTTGTTTTTTGTCCAATTAGTATTAGTGATGTACAGTATGTGTCTCTAAAGCTGTGTGATGATGTCAGCAAATGACATGATCGCTGTCATAGGATATTGAGAAGGGAGGGGGAGAAGTTTGAAGAGTCTCTTCTTGTTGAACATTCCAACCAATTCTAATTGATAACGACATCACAAAGGGTTCTTAACCCACTCCTATCCAGCTGTAAGATGCCAGAACTGAACACTGAGAATAGTGTTCGAAAAGATCACTCCTACAAGGTTCCCTCTTCTCCGTCTGCTGCTGTGTGACAGTGAAACGTGTACAGCGCTCGCTACGTTCACTACATTGACTATGTTTACTATTTACTACCTTTAATACCTTTAACCTCCAACAGGGTTTTTTCAAAGCTCAGGCCCTCCAGTTCCTCAGTCCTGCTGGTTTTCCTTTCTCCCTGGCACTTGATTGATCGTTTAATGTTACTGATAATGATTGGCTGCAGAGTGCACACACACCTGGTTTCCCAGGTAGAAATCGGTCTCTGATTAAAAGAGAAGTATGAAAACCAGTAGACACTGTGGCCCTCGAGGACAGGAGTTGATACCCCATACTACCCTAAAATAAAGGTCCCTGTCTTATCCTTGCCTGACCATCCAAAAGTCCCAGTCTGTTTCTGCTTTATAGCCAACTGACTCCTTTGTTGTGATCTTGTCAAGGTGAAGGTAAAGGATGTAGTGTTCTTGAATGCAGAAAGTCTGGCACCTAGGCTACTACACCACCCATGATCTTTCCTGGCTCATGGGACCAACTTTTACGGAGACTGGAGAGGGATCGCTCCATTTCATAAAAAAATCATAAAAAATGTAACTGCAAAAAACAACAACAGCACAATACTTTTCTACTGTGTAAATATATTTTCTAGGGAATCCCGCTTGTTGCTTTTATCCCTCACTCCCAACCCTGCTGTTTGTCAATGTTGATGTTCATTCTTAATCTGCACTCGTTGTGTAAATAAACTGTATCCAGTCAGACTGTGTGTCTCTGTGTGTGTACCACTGGAAGACCCTCACTGGTAACATTGAACATATATTTATATCATAACATCTCTTTCCATAGTAAGATTTACATTAATCCAACAACACAATATATTGTTTGTATCACATATTCCCAGGAAACACTTAAAAAAAATGCTAATGGTAATAAAACAATCGTTGGTGTTAAATTGTATCATGTCGTCTCCATGGTGACACCGAATTCAGCGTCGTCAGACCAACATTTAGGGAGGAGAGGAGGGAGCTACATTTGAGTGACATTTGCTTCATTCAATCGATAAACTGGAAATTACGACATCAGCCTTACATCCGCCAATAACATTCATTGGATGTTTGGCAGCAATGTTTTCATTGGTCACGACGTTACTTCCCGTTTCAAACAAAACCCGCCGGTTCCTGTTTATGCTAGCGCCAGTAAAAAAAAAGAAGCTAATAATAATTGTAACAAAAGCTTCAACGTGACAACATCAACTAGTTTCGCTCTAGATAGTCAGTCAGAAAATGCATCAGACATTTTGTGCACTCAAAGTTAGTGCAGTTTGCAGATAGTTGATTAGGGCTACTCTTGGAAAGAATTGGTTAGCTACCATCGTTTTTCTTCCTTCGATTTGGACAGCAGTTGACTGGCCAGCTATGCCAAAGCAAGGGCTTGCTAGACACAAGGTAAGACATCTCAGCTATTCACAATGTGCCTGCGAACTGGTTCTTAGCCGTCTTGATAATGAATGTAATTAGCCTCATATGGTGGTGTCTAGCTTTTCCCCCCTAGCCTCCCAGGGAAAGGACACCATTTTAGAGCGTATTCAGATTCAGCCCCTGTTTTTGACTGACAGGTGATATCCTCTGGAAGACTGACTGGTGGGCGGGGCCAGGGCTCAAAGAAGAGGTAAGTCGTTTATCCCCGGGGTCTTCAACGAGGTCTGGAGGACCGCACTGAAATATTTCCTCGCTGCCAAAAATTTGCAAAAAATAGTCCTCTGTCCATCGTTTTTGGAATTTTCAAGTCTCTCTGACTGTCTAGCTTTCATTTCGGTTATTATTAGCGAGCAGATTTGCATTTGTTGTCATGAATCTTGCCCTGGAGGCAGCTCTGTAGAGTGGCATAAACATCTGATTTTAACCCAAACTTAACCACACTACTAAACCTAATGCCTAACCTTAAATTAAGACCAAAAAGCACATTTTTGTTTCATGAATTTTTATAATGTAGCAGATTTGGACTTATCAGCTGGCCCATCTAGCAGAAAAAGCTCCGTTCTGTCTCCAGGGAATGAGTCATGACAATAAACATCAACCTATTAGTGAACTGGGCACAGTCAAGAAACTTGATGTAGGTCCATTATCATTTATTTTTGTCAGTTTAAAGTATATTGAGTTTGTCTGTCCCCGGAGGTAAGAGAACACACAGGACTGATAAGTCACATCCCTGTTGCAGAGTGTCATTATATCCATTCACTGTCACTCTGTTCTGTAGGGGAGCAGGGCGTCCACTAGTCACTTCTACTGAGCCGGCTTATTCCCTCTACTCCACAGACTCAGAGGACCAGGTAATAACACATCCATAAACAGTCAGTAGCAACGTAAATAACAAGCCTATTTGTGTAATATATTAATAAGAGTTCTAATCACCTAACAGTGATTATATGGTAAGTTGGTTTGCATCTGTGCTCTCTCTAAGGTGACAACCATTCACCAGGGTCTGGATCAGTGTGCTGCGCTGCTCAATGTCATTCTCCAGGCAGAGACGGCAGGTACCAGTCAACTACTTACTCTGTTTCTACAGAACCTTTACATGTCTAGTTGAAATTATTGACCAAAGTGTTTGCATTGTGTGATAGAGGCCAAGCCAATCTCCGTCAGGGGAGCAGGGAAGACTCGAGCCGCCAAATCCCGACCGCTGTGCACTCTGGGAAAGGAGAGGGTAGACACAGAGAGGAGGAAGCAGACAAAGAGACCTGTCACTCAGACTGCTAAAAAAACAGGTGGGACCTGTGTGTGTCTCTGTGTCTGTGTGTGTGTGTGTGTCTGTGTGTGTGTGTGTCTCTGTGTGTGTGTGTCTCTGTGTGTGTGTGTCTCTGTGTGTGTGTGTTTCTGTGTGTGTGTGTTTCTGTGTGTGTGTGTCTGTCTCTCTGTGTGTGTCTCTGTGTGTGTCTCTCTGTCTGTGTCTCTGTGCGTGCGTATGTGTTGGCGTGCAAAAATGGATAACTCTCTCTGCTCCAGCTCCCGTGCAGAAGACGATCCTGTCATCCCTGTCGTATCCTGGGATGAGGAACAATATTCAGAGTTTGGCCGGAACGTCAGAGCCGGCATCAGATGCTCGGTTTAACTGTCGCCTGACCACCTCCACCCCCACCCTGAGTCCCCAAAGACTCCCCCCTAACAACACACTCCCCCCAGGCCCTTCAGTCCCTCTAGCCCAGCCTGCAGGCTCCATCATTGGGGTGGCATCAGTCCACCTGGGGGGCTCTACCTCCACAGCTCTGTTAGCTTCTCCTGGAGCTGTAGCTACGTCTCTACCCACAGCCCCTCTCACAGGCCCAGTGCTCTCTCTCCTCGCAGCCCAGCCAGGAGGCTTCGTCTCTGGGGTTGGAGGTTCGGCTGCCCAGGGGAGCTCCAGGTCCTGTAGCCTGCACCTCGGTGCTCCTTCTGTGGAGAGGCTAGCCCTGTCTGCCCGCCTGCCCCCTGACAGCTCTGTGTCTGGAGAAAGTGGACATCCAATCTCTTCTTCCTGCTCTCCCTCTCGTCAGGGACCACCAGTACTCTTCTCTGAAAGTCATTCTCACCCCCAGCCTCACCCCCTTGCCAACACTCAGCCACAGTCTGCCCCAGATGCTCCATCCCTGGGCAGGGGGGGCCAGCTGGTTTCTACCCAGGATGGAGAGACCTTAGCCAGGGAGGCTTGCGGCCACATGGAGGGTAACGCTGGAGAGGAGGAAGAGGAGTGTCCAGTGAGAGACACCAGCGCCCAGACCTGCTTTAACATACAAACACACACCCAGCTGGCATACACACACCCACACACACACATAGATCCAGTGCCTGTACAGGCATACTTACAACACACACATCCAGGTGTGGCTCCCAACCACACACACTCGTACACACGCATGCCGCTGGCGCTGGGCTCTAAGGGCTGTAGTCCAGAGGGAACCGCTCGTCAGGTGATGACTGTTCAGTACCTCCTTGGAGAGTTGAAGGCTCTGCTCGCTGGCCAAGGTAATCAATCAATCAACCTGTCAAAAATAATCAGTCGACTCATCAATCAGTCAAAATGACTATTTAATCAAATGTTAATCAAATTCAATCTCCGCCACTCTCTCTCTTCCCTCCCTCCTCCCCCTCCTCTATAGACAGTGTAGCAGAGCGTCTGGTGTGTGAGCTGGAGCAGACAGTGTCTATACTTCCTGTCATGGTGGGCAGCTCTAACATCCAGGCTGAGATTGCTCTGGTCCTGCAACCTCTACGCAGTGAGAACGCACTGCTACGCAGGTCAGCACCATCACCCAGGTGTGTGTGTGTGTTGTGTGTGTTTCATACAGAAGATTGATCACTTTAACGTGTGTGTTCAGGCGTCTGAGGATAGTGAACCAACAGTTGCAGGAGAGAGAGCGAGCAGAGAGGGAGGCCAGAGATGTCCACTGTGACACTGACGGTAAGATAAACTGCCCGGCCCTCTTTCAACTGTCTATCAGTGAGAGGTTATTATCGTGTGTCTGTATTTCTGAGTATCTAACCTCCTCTGTCTCTTAGTGCCGCCTGTCTAACCTCCTCTGTCTCTTAGTGTCGCCTGTCTAACCTCCTCTGTCTCTTAGTGTCGCCTGTCTAACCTCCTCTGTCTCTTAGTGTCGCCTGTCTAACCTCCTCTGTCTCTTAGTGTCGCCTGTCTAACCTCCTCTGTCTCTTAGTGTCGCCTGTCTAACCTCCTCTGTCTCTTAGTGTCGCCTGTCTAACCTCCTCTGTCTCTTAGTGTCGCCTGTCTAACCTCCTCTGTCTCTTAGTGTCGCCTGTCTAACCTCCTCTGTCTCTTAGTGTCGCCTGTCTAACCTCCTCTGTCTCTTAGTGTCGCCTGTCTCCTCTGTCTCTTAGTGCCGCCTGTCTAACCTCCTCTGTCTCTTAGTGCCGCCTGTCTAACCTCCTCTGTCTCTTAGTGTCGCCTGTCTAACCTCCTCTGTCTCTTAGTGTCGCCTGTCTAACCTCCTCTGTCTCTTAGTGTCGCCTGTCTAACCTCCTCTGTCTCTTAGTGTCGCCTGTCTAACCTCCTCTGTCTCTTAGTGTCGCCTGTCTAACCTCCTCTGTCTCTTAGTGTCGGCTCTGCAGTCGGAGCTCAACGATGCTCACACAAGCCTGCAAGAGCTGCAGCGCGGCAACACTGAGCTACGGCAAGCCCTGGTGGACACACAGAGCCAGCTGCAGCAGAGTGAGGCGGAGTGCAGTCGTATCAGTAAAGGTAATAGATGAGGGGGGAACGTACTCCGCTTCTTTTCTATTTTATTTCTAAATACATGAAGATCAGGGCCTTAAACTGATCCATATTACGCTGAGATTAAAGGATCTCTGAGGTGTCTGTGTGTATTATCTAATAAATCTATATAAGTGTGTCTGTGTGTGTGTCTGTGTGTAGACGTGCAGTCTGCTCTGGGTGAGGTGCAGGCCTGTAACCGCAGGCTGCAGGAGTGTCAGAAGGAGAATGCTGCACTGGTCCTCAACACCCAGAAGAGGGAGACAGAGATCCACACACTACAGCAGCACCTCAGGTGTGTGTGTGTGTGTGTGTGTGGACTTTCTAAAAATTTATTAGAGTTTTTACTTTTTACTGACAATTTTTCTCTCTCAACCTGTCCTCTGTCTGTCTGTTTCTCTCTCTCGACCTGTCCTCTGTCTGTCTGTTTCTCTCTCTCGACCTGTCCTCTGTCTGTCTGTTTCTCTCTCTCGACCTGTCCTCTGTCTGTCTGTTTCTCTCTCTCGACCTGTCCTCTGTCTGTCTGTTTCTCTCTCTCGACCTGTCCTCTGTCTGTCTGTCTTCGACCTGTCTCTGTCTGTCTGTTTCTCTCTCTCGACCTGTCCTCTGTCTGTCTGTTTCTCTCTCTCGACCTGTCCTCTGTCTGTCTGTTTCTCTCTCTCGACCTGTCCTCTGTCTGTCTGTTTCTCTCTCTCGACCTGTCCTCTGTCTGTCTGTTTCTCTCTCTCGACCTGTCCTCTGTCTGTCTGTTTCTCTCTCTCGACCTGTCCTCTGTCTGTCTGTTTCTCTCTCTCGACCTGTCCTCTGTCTGTCTGTTTCTCTCTCTCGACCTGTCCTCTGTCTGTCTGTTTCTCTCTCTCGACCTGTCCTCTGTCTGTCTGTTTCTCTCTCTCGACCTGTCTGTCTGTCTCTCTCGACCTGTCCTCTGTCTGTCTGTTTCTCTCTCTCGACCTGTCCTCTGTCTGTCTGTTTCTCTCTCTCGACCTGTCCTCTGTCTGTCTGTTTCTCTCTCTCGACCTGTCCTCTGTCTGTCTGTTTCTCTCTCGACCTGTCCTCTGTCTGTCTGTTTCTCTCTCTCGACCTGTCCTCTGTCTGTCTGTTTCTCTCTCTCGACCTGTCCTCTGTCTGTCTGTTTCTCTCTCTCGACCTGTCCTCTGTCTGTCTGTTTCTCTCTCTCGACCTGTCCTCTGTCTGTCTGTTTCTCTCTCTCGACCTGTCCTCTGTCTGTCTGTTTCTCTCTCTCGACCTGTCCTCTGTCTGTCTGTTTCTCTCTCTCGACCTGTCCTCTGTCTGTCTGTTTCTCTCTCTCGACCTGTCCTCTGTCTGCTCTGTTTCTCTCTCCAGGACCTGTCCTCTGTCTGTCTGTTTCTCTCTCTCGACCTGTCCTCTGTCTGTCTGTTTCTCTCTCTCGACCTGTCCTCTGTCTGTCTGTTTCTCTCTCTCGACCTGTCCTCTGTCTGTCTGTTTCTCTCTCTCGACCTGTCCTCTGTCTGTCTGTTTCTCTCTCTCGACCTGTCCTCTGTCTGTCTGTTTCTCTCTCTCGACCTGTCCTCTGTCTGTCTGTTTCTCTCTCTCGACCTGTCTGTCTGTCTGTTTCTCTCTCTCGACCTGTCCTCTGTCTGTCTGTTTCTCTCTCTCGACCTGTCCTCTGTCTGTCTGTTTTCTCTCTCTCGACCTGTCCTCTGTCTGTCTGTTTCTCTCTCTCGACCTGTCCTCTGTCTGTCTGTTTCTCTCTCTCGACCTGTCCTCTGTCTGTCTGTTTCTCTCTCTCGACCTGTCCTCTGTCTGTCTGTTTCTCTCTCTGACCTGTCCTCTGTCTGTCTGTTTCTCTCTCTCGACCTGTCCTCTGTCTGTCTCGAAGTCTCGACCTGTCCTCTGTCTGTCTGTTTCTCTCTCTCGACCTGTCCTCTGTCTGTCTGTTTCTCTCTCTCGACCTGTCCTCTGTCTGTCTGTTTCTCTCTCTCTGTATTTTCCTCCCGCTCTTTCTTTATACCCTTCTCTCTCAACCTGTCTCTCTCAGAGCTCTACAGGTCCCTGTCACTGAGTCTCCTGCTGTGACTGACATCCCTACGTCCCGCCTCCCTCTCACTAAACGAGCTCTGGACCAATACCAGGACCAGCAGGGTCCGTCAGACCACCCAGTCAGCCAATACCTGTGGTCGTTGGAGCAGAAGGGGTGTGGTTCTGTCTCCCTGCCCTGTAAAGGCCCTGAGTGCAACTACACACACCAGCAGGACTTCAGTGTGTGTACACCAGGTGGTCAGAGTGTGTGTGCGTCTGCGGATCAGGAAGTGGGTCTGTGTGTGGCTCTGGAAAGAAAAGCCACCCCACCTTTGGCCTTCGCCCCACTGAGAGAGACTGTGAGGTCACCACTTCCTGTTGAGGGTTTACCGCTTCCTGTGATGTCACAGAGAGGAGGAGGACCACAGGGTCTTCAGAGCCTTAGTGTTGCCCTCGAGAGTTTCCCTCAATTAAAAAGCCTATTATCTAATCTCCACCAATCAAACGGACTCTGCTCTAATGGCGCTGGACACTCTGACCTGTCCCAGAGTCACCGGCGCCGTCTGGACATGGATATGGCATCACCGGGCAAGGGGCGGAACTCTTCGCTTGACTCCACTGGCCTCTCCTTATGTGAGGTCAGATCCTTGGCTTCTGATTGGAGTGCAGGGTCAAGCTCGACCTTTGACACGCGTGACGAACAGGAGTTCCGGAACGGGCTGGCCGCTCTAGACGCCAGCATTGCCAGCTTGCAGAGAACTATAAAGCAGGACCTCAAGCGATGAGACAGAGACACACAGCGAGGTAGTCTGGATCTATTCCAATCTAATACAATAACCAATGTCTTTTTTTAGGTTTATTTTTAATTGTACTTTATTTGAATGAAATGGCAAATTAAATAGTTGTTCTTTTTTCGTTACTATTTATTCTTTACTTGAAAGACGGGTTACCTGAGAACTTCAGGAAAACGAAGCACACGCTTCAATGAGGCAGAAGGCCATGTGTTGTGATTCTGGATGGCCAGACAGCTACAATGACACGATGCCATGTGTTGTGATTCTGGATGGCCAGACAGCTACAATGACACGATGCCATGTGTTGTGATTCTGGATGGCCAGACAGCTACAATGACACGATGCCATGTGTTGTGATTCTGGATGGCCAGACAGCTAGCAACAATGACACGATGCCATGTGTTGTGATTCTGGATGGCCAGACAGCTAGCAACAATGACAATGACACGATGCCATGTGTTGTGATTCTGGATGGCCAGACAGCTAGCAACAATGACACGATGCCATGTGTTGTGATTCTGGATGGCCAGACAGCTACAATGACACGATGCCATGTGTTGTGATTCTGGATGGCCAGGCAGCTAGCAACAATGACACGATGCCATGTGTTGTGATTCTGGATGGCCAGACAGCTAGCAACAATGACACGATGCCATGTGTTGTGATTCTGGATGGCCAGACAGCTAGCAACAATGACACAATGCCATGTGTTGTGATTCTGGATGGCCAGACAGCTAGCAACAATGACACAATGCCATGTGTTGTGATTCTGGATGGCCAGGCAGCTAGCAACAATGACACGATGCCATGTGTTGTGATTCTGGATGGCCAGGCAGCTAGCAACAATGACACGATGCCATGTGTTGTGATTCTGGATGGCCAGACAGCTAGCAACAATGACACGATGCCATGTGTTGTGATTCTGGATGGCCAGACAGCTAGCAACAATGACACGATGCCATGTGTTGTGATTCTGGATGGCCAGACAGCTAGCAACAATGACACGATGCCATGTGTTGTGATTCTGGATGGCCAGACAGCTAGCAACAATGACACGATGCCATGTGTTGTGATTCTGGATGGCCAGACAGCTAGCAACAATGACACGATGCCATGTGTTGTGATTCTGGATGGCCAGACAGCTAGCAACAATGACACGATGCCATGTGTTGTGATTCTGGATGGCCAGACAGCTAGCAACAATGACACGATGCCATGTGTTGTGATTCTGGATGGCCAGGCAGCTACAATGACACGATGCCATGTGTTGTGATTCTGGATGGCCAGACAGCTACAATGACACGATGCCATGTGTTGTGATTCTGGATGGCCAGACAGCTAGCAACAATGACACGATGCCATGTGTTGTGATTCTGGATGGCCAGACAGCGATGCCATGTGTTGTGATTCTGGATGGCCAGACAGCTACAATGACACGATGCCATGTGTTGTGATTCTGGATGGCCAGACAGCTACAATGACACGATGCCATGTGTTGTGATTCTGGATGGCCAGACAGCTACAATGACACGATGCCATGTGTTGTGATTCTGGATGGCCAGACAGCTAGCAACAATGACACGATGCCATGTGTTGTGATTCTGGATGGCCAGACAGCTAGCAACAATGACACGATGCCATGTGTTGTGATTCTGGATGGCCAGACAGCTAGCAGCGATGCCATGTGTTGTGATTCTGGATGGCAATGACACAATGACACGATGCCATGTGTTGTGATTCTGGATGGCCAGACAGCTACAATGACACGATGCCATGTGTTGTGATTCTGGATGGCCAGACAGCTACAATGACACGATGCCATGTGTTGTGATTCTGGATGGCCAGACAGCTAGCAACAATGACACGATGCCATGTGTTGTGATTCTGGACAGCTACAATGACACGATGCCATGTGTTGTGATTCTGGACATGGCCAGACAGCTACAATGACACGATGCCATGTGTTGTGATTCTGGATGGCCAGACAGCTACAATGACACGATGCCATGTGTTGTGATTCTGGATGGCCAGACAGCTACAACAATGACACGATGCCATGTGTTGTGATTCTGGATGGCCAGACAGCTAGCAACAATGACACGATGCCATGTGTTGTGATTCTGGATGGCCAGACAGCTACAATGACACGATGCCATGTGTTGTGATTCTGGATGGCCAGACAGCTACAATGACACGATGCCATGTGTTGTGATTCTGGATGGCCAGACAGCTACAATGACACGATGCCATGTGTTGTGATTCTGGATGGCCAGACAGCTACAATGACACGATGCCATGTGTTGTGATTCTGGATGGCCAGACAGCTACAATGACACGATGCCATGTGTTGTGATTCTGGATGGCCAGTTGTGAGCTACAATACAATGACACGATGCCATGTGTTGTGATTCTGGATGGCCAGACAGCTACAATGACACGATGCCATGTGTTGTGATTCTGGATGGCCAGACAGCTACAATGACACGATGCCATGTGTTGTGATTCTGGATGGCCAGACAGCTACAATGACACGATGCCATGTGTTGTGATTCTGGATGGCCAGACAGCTACAATGACACGATGCCATGTGTTGTGATTCTGGATGGCCAGACGATGCCATGTGTTGTGATTCTGGATGGCCAGACAGCTACAATGACACGATGCCATGTGTTGTGATTCTGGATGGCCAGACAGCTACAATGACACGATGCCATGTGTTGTGATTCTGGATGGCCAGACAGCTACAATGACACGATGCCATGTGTTGTGATTCTGGATGGCCAGACAGCTACAATGACACGATGCCATGTGTTGTGATTCTGATGGCCAGACAGCTACAATGACACGATGCCATGTGTTGTGATTCTGGATGGCCAGACAGCTACAATGACACGATGCCATGTGTTGTGATTCTGGATGGCCAGACAGCTACAATGACAGACAGCTACAATGACACGATGCCATGTGATTTGTGATTCTGGATGGCCAGACAGCTACAATGACACGATGCCATGTGTTGTGATTCTGGATGGCCAGACAGCTACAATGACACGATGCCATGTGTTGTGATTCTGGATGGCCAGACAGCTACAATGACACGATGCCATGTGTTGTGATTCTGGATGGCCAGACAGCTACAATGACACGATGCCATGTTGTGATTTGTGATTCTGGATGGCCATGTGTTGTGAGATGGCCAGCTACAATGACACGATGCCATGTGTTGTGATTCTGGATGGCCAGACAGCTACAATGACACGATGCCATGTGTTGTGATTCTGGATGGCCAGACAGCTACAATGACACGATGCCATGTGTTGTGATTCTGGATGGCCAGACAGCTACAATGACACGATGCCATGTGGGGAATCGTAAGCGGCTCATTTCAGCTCGTTGTATTTGTTTTTATATCATGTTTTGACTGAGCTAGCTAACCAACAACTGTAATGGTGGATTTGAGAGACAAGTGCTCATTGTACAACTTCATTTATGTTTTCAATAAACATTGGAAAAGAAATCTAGTTGACATGTTATCAACAATCTATGCCAACCCCTATCTCTTTTGCCCCATAGCTGAGTACGTGTCGGTTTTTGATGCTTAACAACCAACCCATCATTTGAATTAAGGGAGAAGGAAATATGATGTATTGAAAATAATGTTCTCCCTCCTACAATGAGTCAGGGGTTAATAACACTGATACCTAAGCCTAAAAAATAAGTTCTGCTCATCCATAACTGGTGTCCATTTTGTCTACTTAATAATGACTACTTGCAAAAAAGAATGAAAGAAGTCATGGATGCAATCATTGGTGAAACACAGTCTGGCTTTATGAGGAACAGACATATTTCTAACAATATCAGACTAGTATTAGACATACTTGACTACTCAGACCTAAAAACTGAGGATAGCTTCATATTATTTGTATTTGACACAGTAGAGCATCAGTTCCTCTTCCACTCCCTTGAGAAATGTGGCTTTGGGGATTTGTTCTGTAAGGCTATTAAGACTCTATACGAATGGTAACGGCTCTATCAAACTGAAACATGGCACCTCACCTAGATTGGAGTTAAAGAGAGGAATTATGCAATGTTGTCCGATCTCACCGTATCTATTTTATTAATCACCCAACTTCTTACAAATTCTTTAAATAATAGTCCTGTACAAGGTATTTCCATAGCTGGTAAAGAAATGATTATAAGCCAGCTGGCTGACGATGCTACACTTTTTCTGAAAGACGCTAGTCAGATTCCTATATCGATCAGTGTGATAGAATCCTTTTCCAAAGCGTCTGGTCTATATCTTAACATTAATAAATGTGAACTCATGGCTGTTAAAGATTGTGACACCTTCATATTATGGTATTCCAGTGAAAGAAGAACATACATATTTAGGCATAACCATTACAAAGGATCAGAAGTATGGAGGCTTACTCAATTTGAACCCTCTTGTTTAAAAAACACAGAAGAAGCTAAATCAATGGCTACAGAGTGACTTATCCTTAAAAGGAAGAGTCCTAATAACCAAGGCTGAAGGTTTCTCTAGACTAACATATGGCACTCTATCTTTATATCTTGATGGTAAAATAAGCAAGAAGATAGACCAGATGCTTTTCAACTTTCTGTGAGAAACCGTACCCATTACATTAGGAAAACCGTTGTAATGAAGACATGAGTATGGTGGGCTGAATTTTCTGGACTTTACTACCTTAATTAAAACTTCTTCGGGATCAGTGTCCCTTCCACGGGATGGTTAAGCTAATGTAGGCCAATGCGATTAGGATGAGGTTGTAAGTAACAAGAAAATTTCACAGGACATAGACATATATGATATTGGCAGAAAGCTTAAATTCTTGTTAATCTAACTGTACTGTCCAATTTACAGTAGCTATAACAGTGAAAGAATACCATGCTATTGTTTGAGGAGAGTGCATAATTTTGAACATAAAAAGTTAATAAACAAATTAGGCATATTTGGGCAGAAATGCAATGGCTCATTGGATCAGTCCAAAACGTTGCATATACACTGCTGCCATCTAGTGGCCAAAATATATATTGCACCTGGACTGGAATAATACATTATGGCCTTTCTCTTGCATTTCAAAGATAATGGTAGAAGAAAAATACAGAAGAATGGTTGTTTTTTTCTTTGTATTATCTTACACCAGATCTAATGTGTTATATTCTCCTACATCCCTTACACATTTACACAAACTTCAAAGTGTTTCTTTTCAAATGGTACCAAGAATATGCATGTCCTTGCTTCAGGGCCTGAGCTACAGGCAGTTAGATTGGAGTATGTCATTTCAGGAGAAAATTGAAAAAAAGGGGCAGATCCTTAAATAATACTTTTAAGATCAATTGGATATAACAATTCATAAGAAGTTCAACTTCCTCATCATGTCTTCTCTACTTTTGGTAGCCTTAACTTCATGTTGGTTTGCAATTATAATATTTACAAAGTTCCAGTGAAACTCTCTGCAGGTCGGCAGGTTTTCTTCTTATGGTCCTTAATTTATAAGCATACATTTTCTCCACACAGATATTATATATGGAATAGTCGGGATGGATATATTGTATAAAAATACTTCTTTGTTTTTAGAATATTGGTTCCGAAATAATATCCTATTGGTGAGACAACTTGTAAATGCAGAGGGTCTTTTACTTAATTCTAAGGAATTCTTATCACTTTACAAGATCCCTGTAGAGACCTGACTAACCTTAAAAGGAAGCATCCTAAGATGAGTTTTTCTTTTAGTTCATCCAACAACAATAGAGCTATACAAGCCTTGTTTCCAAATTGTTTCCTTATCCAGTAATGCATTATTGGAATGGTTTTATTGATAATGTCTGCTGGAAAAAAGTTTGGATGTTGCCACACACATACCTACTTATTAACTAAATGAAGTACATTTCTTTTTAAATGATTCATAAATACTATCCTGCCAACCACTATATGAAGAAGTAAAAAAACATAAACCCAAAAATGGTACCTTTTGTTATGACCACCCAGAAACAGTGTTGCTTATTTTTTGGAATTGTATTCATGTAAGGAATCTGTGGCAAGACATCAGTAGATTTATCATTTATGCAGATGTTACACTCTTATGGAGAGATGTGCTGCTTGGATTCTTTACTTAAGATAGAAATAAGTTGAAACAATTTTATGTAATTAATTTCATTATTCTTTTGGCCAAATTTCATATTCCCAAATGTAAATTCACAAACAAAACACCACATTTTATTACACTGCAAAAAGAAATTGAACTATATTTTAAGACTATTAAATACAGTGCCAACAAAAAAGCTGTTAGAATTATAAATATGTGTGTATGCCCCTTAAGGTTCTTGTGTAAATGTGATATTGTACCCCTTAGCCCCGCCCCTAGCCCAAATGTCCTTTGTATATTCTTTATAAATACTTGTGTTCCCCATGTACTTTTTTTAATTGATTTGTTGTTAATAAAAAATAAATACAATTATGTATTGTAAAGAATGAATGGGAATGGGGCCCTGCTAACTGTAGTCGCAGATTAGTGACGTAGGAGTGTTGCTGTAGAAACAAATGAAGCTTTCCCGTCAGTGCTTGTGGCAACAAGAGAGCACGAAAATAGATTTCAACTTGATCGTGTCTGGTTTCATTCGAAGAATAATGTAGCTCGTCAATTTTGTATATGGTTTTATACTTCAGATCTGGGAGCGAAAGATTACTGTAATAAACTCGCGATGAGTCTCGCTAGAAAGGACACAGACGCCGGGCTAAGGGCACTGGTCGCGAGCACAAACATTAAGCCGGAGCAGAAGGTTCCACAAGTTCTCTCAAAATTACAAGGTAAATTAGTTAGCTAACCTTTTTACATTGAAAAACGTGTTATTTTACTTTGCACTTGTGTGTTATTCCTGATACCCAACTAACAATCATTCCTTATTTTTCGACATTGAAGATATTCTGAATAGGATATCTGTCCAAGACGACAGAGAGTTGGGTGCGTTCAAAAACTCCTTGTTCAGCCATGGCATACTTCAATACTGCGCAGGAGTCGCCCTCAAACTGAACTATGCCAAAATTGAAGGAGGCTACGCAACTGCCACTCAGTTGGCAGAAATTCTCAGGTACGATTTTAGAATCTTGAACCACACAACTACAACAAAAAGGAATAACCAAATCTGTGTTGTCTATTACTCTGCACTAAAACAAACAACCCTAGACACTACCAATGGACAATACCTACCCCAGAGACTACTTCAAGGCCCTGATAGAACTGATGGGGTGGAATAATAATTGATGCAAGCAGATCTATGAAGGTGGGGGTCATATATCTGTAGTAGTGATTTGACATTGATTTATTTGTGTGCATATGCAAACTCCTTTAGCTCCTGCTGTGTGGGTGTGGACATGGGCGGAGACACTGAGGCCTTCCATAGGCAGCTGCTCCCATCCGTCACAGACAGCCTGCTGTCATTGGCCAGTCGGCTGATGAACAGAGCTTTGGCGGTAAGGGACATAACGTTTTTTTGAAGTTTGGAATGTCCTCAACAAAAATATGTCTACTCACATATCTCTCTTTGTAGGGGAATGGGCAGCCTGAGATGTTTCGTTTCTTCAAGAAAGTGATGGGCTCTGTGTGTTGGCTTCTGAAAGCCCATGGTCACCTGGCCACACAAGGTGAGATCTAAAGTCCAATACCAAACAGACCCCTTACCTAACTAACGATGCCCCCCCTCTTTTCTCTCTCTTAGTCCTGCAGTCAGACCACTATGAGAGGATGTTAATGAGTGAGGAAGAGAGAGTGGGAACTGTGTGTGTGTCACTGTGGCATCAGCTTCTGACAGCTAACAGGTAGCATATCACACACACACACACACACACACACACACACACACACACAAACACATCAATTAAATTCATTACCCGCTCTTTCTCTGTAGTGAGTTAGTAGCAGGTTTGGGAAAAGGCCCCTTGTCTGTGATTCTGGATGACGTGGTGTACCGAATGGCTCACACATCCAACCCTGTTGTGGGAGGGGCAGCAGTTAGGACGCTCCTCCTGGTTGCCCGGCAACAAGAATCCGCCCTGCAGCTTATCATCCATAGGTTCAAAGGTCAGGGGGTGGGGTTTGAATATTTCCAGGTTACGATATATATATTTTTTCATGGGTTAACTTTATATGCTTGCAAAAGCAATCTTGATGTTTTTTATGGTTTGTGTGTTGCAGGGTTGGAGGGCATGATTGGTCGAGAATGGAGGGGGCGGGGCTTCGACGAGGAAGTGGACCAACTGATAAAGCTGCTGCACAGAGAAGTCCCCAAACCAGCTGATCACACAGAGGTAAAATATAGTGTGTTTGTTGTTGTTCGTGTGTGTGTGTGCCTTACACTCTCTCTGTGTTATCAGACGTGGCCAGAGGAGTGTGTGAGAGCAGCGTGTGTCATCCAGGCAGCGTGGAGATCTTATCAGACCAGGAGGAGAGTGAAGAATCTGCCCAGAGCTGTCAGATCACTGCAGAGGAGCTTCAGGTGTGTGTGTGTGTGTGTGTGTGTGTGTGTGTGTGTGTGTGTGTGTGTGTGTGTGTGTGTGTGTGTGTGTGTGTGTGTGTGTGTGTGTGTGTGTGTGTGTGTGTGTGTGTGGGCTTTATTTTCTCATCGATCTATGATCGTGTTTTGTATCTCTGTTTTGTATTTGTATTGATGTGTATATTTTTTGTAATTCCAGGGCTCATCTGTAAAAGAGACGTTGGTTTCAGCATGACTTCCTGTCAAAATAAAGGTTAAATAAGATCATAATAATTTAAGGCAGTTAAGCGTGTGTGTGTGCGCATGTATGTGTGTGTGTAGGGAGCGGCGGCGGAGGAGAGCGCAGCAGGCTCAGGCTGTGTGCTGGGAGGAGGAGCTGAGACTACAGCTGTGTGTCAGGAGACAGAGAGCCAGGAGAGAGTTCCATCAGAAACAACTACAGCTACTGCAGCTACTGCCCCCAGGTACACACACTACCTGTTACAGCAGAGACAGAGCGGAATGATGCCCATTTGTTTGCTTAGTTAGGCCTGCCATCTACAGCCCTTGTGTGTGTGTGTGTGTGTGTAGGTCAGGTGCAGCAGTACCTCGGGGAGGTGGAGAGGCAGGCTGCAATACAGATCCAGAGGGTTTGGCGAGGCCACCGAGAGAGACGAAACTTCCAGCAACGGAGAAACACACACACACAGCACAGAGCTGCTGTTGTCCTGCAGAGAACAGTATTAACACACACACACAGCACAGAGCTGCTGTTGTCCTGCAGAGAACAGTATTAACACACACACACAGCACAGAGCTGCTGTTGTCCTGCAGAGAACAGTATTAACACACACACAGCACAGAGCTGCTGTTGTCCTGCAGAGAACAGTATTAACACACACACACAGCACAGAGCTGCTGTTGTCCTGCAGAGAACAGTATTAACACACACACACAGCACAGAGCTGCTGTTGTCCTGCAGAGAACAGTATTAACACACACACAGCACAGAGCTGCTGTTGTGCTGTTGTCCTGCAGAGAGCAGTATTAACACACACACAGCACAGAGCTGCTGTTGTCCTGCAGAGAACAGTATTACACACACACACAGCACAGAGAACAGTATTAACACACACACAGCACAGAGCTGCTGTTGTCCTGCAGAGAACAGTATTAACACACACACAGCACAGAGCTGCTGTTGTCCTGCAGAGAACAGTATTAACACACACACAGCACAGAGCTGCTGTTGTCCTGTCCAGAGCTGCTGTTGTCCTGCAGAGAACAGTATTACACACACACACACAGCACAGAGCTGCTGTTGTCCTGCAGAGAACAGTATTAACACACACACACAGCACAGAGCTGCTGTTGTCCTGCAGAGAACAGTATTAACACACACACACAGCACAGAGCTGCTGTTGTCCTGCAGAGAACAGTATTAACACACACACAGCACAGACACAGTATTAACACACACACAGCACAGAGCTGCTGTTGTCCTGCAGAGAACAGTATTAACACACACACAGCACAGAGCTGCTGTTGTCCTGCAGAGAACAGTATTAACACACACACACAGCACAGAGCTGCTGTTGTCCCAGAGAACAGTATTAACACACACACACAGCACAGAGCTGCTGTTGTCCTGCAGAGAACAGTATTAACACACACACACAGCACAGAGCTGCCAATGTCCTGCAGAGAACAGTATTACACACACACACAGCACAGAGCTGCTGTTGTCCTGCAGAGAACAGTATTAACACACACACAGCACAGAGCTGCACAGAGAACTAACACACACACACAGCACAGAGCTGCTGTTGTCCTGCAGAGAACAGTATTAACACACACACAGCACAGAGCTGCTGTTGTCCTGCAGAGAACAGTATTAACACACACACACAGCACAGAGCTGCTGTTGTCCTGCAGAGAACAGTATTAACACACACACACAGCACAGAGCTGCTGTTGTCCTGCAGAGAACAGTATTAACACACACTCACATGCACTTCCAATAGACTACCCCTGTTGTAAGCAGAAGCTGAACACAGCGATCAAACAAATCTAGCATGCAGCAGCATCTGAATTCATCTTGACAGTTTTTTGTCCCTCTCCTGTTAGGTCCTTCGCTTTCTGAAGAGGCGGAGAGCTGAGAAAGCCCCTCCTTCCCTCTCCCCTTGGATTGGTCCTCGGGGTTTGACTGACAGTCGGAGGGCGGAGCTGAAGAGAGAGGTGGAGGAACATATTGCCCTGCACCCGGTGATTCTGAATATTACTTCAATTTGTGTGTTTGGTTTTACTATCCTTGTAGGGACCAGATGTCCTCACAAGGATAATAAAACAAGGAATATTTGGACATGTGGGGACATTTCACTTGTCCCCACAAGGAAAAAGGCTGTTTTAGGGTTAGGTTTCGGGTTACAGTTACAATTAGGGTTAGGGGTTAGGGAAAATAGTATTTGGTCCCCACAAGGATAGTAAAACAAATGTGTGTGTGGTGTGTAACTATCTCTCTGTGTAACGGTTCTCTCTCTCTCTCTGTGTCTGTGTAACGGGTCTCTCTCTGTGTGTCTGTGTAACGGGTCTCTCTCTGTGTGTCTGTGTAACTGCTCTCTCTCTCTGTGTCTGTGTAATGAGTGTGTATGTGTGTGTAACGATCTCTGTGTGTCTGTGTAATGATCTGTGTCTGTGTAACGGGTCTCTCTGTGTGTGTGTGTAACAATCTCTTTCTGTGTGTGTAGTCCTCTGTGGTGTCTCTAGAGGGCAGTAGGGAGCTCCATGCTAAGACCCAAGCCTTGCTGCTCCAGCATCTACAGGGGAGAGAGGCAGAGCTGAGAGAACACACTCACACACACGCCCTGCTGGCACAGATCAACACCGACCTGGAACTACTGCTGAGTAGGTATCACACACACGCACACCAATCTCTCTTTCTCTCTCTTCCTCTTTCTCTCCCTTCATCCATCTTTCTCTCTTAGATGCCCCCTCACTCAGTGTCGCCACAGTAACCGACTGTGACGTGTTCAGGAGTCGCTCTGCCCCCGTAGCCGCCCGCGCCCGGCAGTCCCACAATGCCTTGCTCCAGGCCGGTCGCCTGCCTTGGTGGAAGATGCTGGGAGATGGTGACATCACCTGTCCAGAATCAGAATCCGCCCACAAAGACCACCGGCTGGAGGCAGAGTTTAACTCTCTATATTTAGGAGGAAGCTGACGACGTTGTTCCACAACAGTATTGTAACGCTGTTATAACATTGTCATAGGGCTGTTGTAATAATGTCATTATGCTCTGGAATTCAACCAATCATGGGTTTCAGTCTGGACCGTGGTTAGTTGAATCAGGTGTGTTACTGCAGTGGTTTTTTCATTGGTCTCTGTGTGGCTGGCCCCTTAAGGAAGAGTTTCAGTCTAAGGAATTGGAAAGCAATTTTGTGTACAGAAGTCTGCATTAAAGTTTGTACTTTTCTACTATTATGTCATTGTGTGTCCTGACTGTAGAGACTTTCAGTCATTTTGATAAGTGGAGTTTTTATTTGTTGTCCAACAACTCACATGCCAGTGCTGAATTTGTGTTAACAGAGTGCCCAGAGTGCCTACGCAACACCAGCAGTCATTATGTTATTACACACACCCAGAAAATACACATACCAGAAAGATTTGATTGGCCAATGTTTATTTTCAGCGTTTTACAATGAACAGCATTTATCAGACAGAAACATTATCATAAAGCTGACATAATGAAGACAGAGACATAATACATATTTTTCTGTACTGTAGTTTCACATAGATATTTATTCTGACTCCTGCATATTGGCAGTTTGACATATCTTATTACCAGGGCCCAGAGTTAGTCTGTCAGGGCCCAGAGTTAGTCTGTCAGGGCCCAGGGCTCAGAGTTAATCTGTCAGGGCCCAGAGTTAGTCTGTCAGGGCCCAGAGTTAGTCTGTCAGGGCCCAGAGTTAGTCTGTCAGGGCCCAGAGTTAGTATGTCAGGGCCCAGAGTTAGTCTGTCAGGGCCCAGAGTTAGTCTGTCAGGGCCCAGAGTTAGTCTGTCAGGGCCCAGAGTTAGTCTGTCAGGGCCCAGAGTTAATCTGTCAGGGCCCAGTATGTCAGGGCCCAGAGTTAGTCTGTCAGGGCCCAGAGTTAGTCTGTCAGGGCCCAGAGTTAGTCTGTCAGGGCCCAGAGTTAGTCTGTCAGGGCCCAGAGTTAGTCTGTCAGGGCCCAGAGTTAGTCTGTCAGGGCCCAGAGTTAGTCTGTCAGGGCCCAGAGTTAGTCTGTCAGGGCCCAGAGTTAGTCTCAGGGCCCAGGGCCCAGAGTTAGTCTGTCAGGGCCCAGGGCTCAGGGCCCAGAGTTAGTCTGTCAGGGCCCAGAGGTCTGTCAGGGCCCAGAGTTAGTCTGTCAGGGCCCAGAGTTAGTCTGTCAGGGCCCAGGGCTCAGAGTTAGTCTGTCAGGGCCCAGAGTTAGTCTGTCAGGGCCCAGGGTCTGTCAGGGCCCAGAGTTAGTCTGTCAGGGCCCAGAGTTAGTCTGTCAGGGCCCAGGGCTCAGAGTTAGTCTGTCAGGGCCCAGAGTTAGTATGTCAGGGCCCAGAGTTAGTCTGTCAGGGCCCAGGGCTCAGAGTTAGTCTGTCAGGGCCCAGAGTTAGTCTGTCAGGGCTGAACCACAAACATAGAATGATAAGTAATTTGAAAGCAGGCAGAGACATTTCGGGCTTGATTCAATCAGATCCACTTTGTCCAACATCCGCACAGCGGTCGTTTCGGAGGTGCCGGAGGTAGGACTGCGTTAGAAGCTGTCAAATCCACAAGCAGCTCCTGGCATTATACCTAAAGCGGACATTGCCATTGGCTGCACGGAGTGGCATGAACAGAAATCCCATGCAGCCTTGTTTCTAAGTCAGAACAGTGGAATGTGAGATGTGATCTACACCTCCATTATGATGATAGAAACTATTTGGTTGAATGTTTTTCAATGTGAGCGTCATTATTTCTATACAGCCTCCACTTTCTCCTTCTGAACTTCTAACGCCAGTGGGACAGTGTGGCTTCGTGACAATGATCGCAAGAGCAGCTGCTCGCTGATTTGACAGCTCCAACGCAGTTCCACCTCCAGCAAAGGCAAAACATCCGCTATGCAGGTGTCTGCTATTGCCGGTTAACGCTTGATCTGATTGAATCTAGGCCTTCGTTTTTTGAGGTGCACACACACTAACACATTTGTATGGCATCACATGCACACACACGTTGGTCGCCTTCCCCTGCTCAGACGTTGCATTCATCAACCAGTGGTTCCGTGCCACGTCATCGACTGCTGTCGGGCATCAGGTTGCTATGAAATATGATGTGGTTAGCTGATACTTAAAATACCTTTCCAGAAGATGTAACATCTGGCAACGCCTGGGCAGAGGAATACCTATTATCTAAGATGTGTTCATTAAAGGGCTTCCAGGGCCGGGTCCCAGGGCAGTACTGATCATGCCCATTTGGGCATCGACCAATCACATAGTTTGTTAGAAGGAATGGCTGGAGACAGGTGGCCAACCGGGCCCGCCCAGCCGGACGTGATTGGGTGGCTGTGGGTGGCTCTCGCTGTTGATTGGTCCGTGAAGCTGGGCGCAGGGAGAAGAGGCAGGACTCCCGTCTGTACGCCCGACCGTCCACAAACAAGGGTACTGACTGAGGACACACACCTTGCTTTATAAACAAAAACTCAGTAGATTCTAAAGAGCTATATCATGTCTTATTCTACCTATTCTATATCTATGTTTTCGTGTCGTACCTGCTGCTATTGGTGGACGGGGGTGAGGAGGGTGTGGTCACGGGTAGGGCTGAGGAGGAGGGGCCGGGGGAGGAGACACTGGACCAGCCATCAGGACCCCCAGACAACACCTGTAGCCCCTCAGACAGAGAGACTGGAGGGAGGATTGGAGATGAGGGTGACGAGGAGAGCGAGACAGAGGAACGGAGAACGACAGGGACAAGGGAAGAGGGAAGAGGTCAGGCTGGTGTGATAGCTTACATTTTCAACTGAAGTTAAAAGAGGATTTGGACGAGAGAGATGGAGAGATGGCGGTGTGTCTCACCAGAAGGGTGCGTGCGATGCGGCAGGTAGGAGGGGGGGTAGGGAGCTGGCCTGGGGGGGTAGTGCTTGTACCCATGAGGGGGGGCGAGAGGCAGACCCCCGCTATAGGGGAAGCTAGGACCCCCACCTGAACACAGCGAGTCTGGGTTAGACAGAAACCAGCCACCTATGGGAAGAAGAAACACACACGGTTTAAAAGTGGATTATTGTTATTTAGTAGATTCAAATAATTCAATTTGAATCAAATTAGTCCTAAAGGCCCACTCACAGTGTTGAATTCCCATATGGCTATCAAATGGGGACTCCAATGGACTGTT